>NW_010247982.1:44215-58739 GCF_000690775.1 Eurypyga helias
AGGACCGAGTCCTCAGCAGCTGTAAGAGGGTTTTTTTTGAAGCTGTCTTATTTACGCTAGGTGAGCTTTTGCCCTGCCATGTTTATTGCATTGTAAGTGTTTTATTCTGAATGAAAGCAGGCCCCTGTTCAACTGTAGGAGAATGAAATAGGCCCTGAGTTGCCATAAACAGCTGTAACACATCTGGCCTTAGCAGCTGTCTGCTAAAATTCTGACTTTGTACTAGGAACATGCCCTGACCTCCAGTTTTAATGGTGGTGGACAATACACTTCCATCTGATACTTCCTTTGTGTATTTTTTGTAGTCTTATGTTGATATACATCCAGACTTATGCTTATTACCCAACTGTTGTTGTGGGATAATGCCTTTTCTGAGTCTGGAAATGCTTCTGAAGGGCTTCAGTAGTGGTGCCAGGATCTCTCTGCCTGGCCAGAGACTACCGTGGCCAGGGCACCTTTGCCCATCACAGCAGTTGTAGGGGTTCTCTAGTTTGTATTTTCCTATTAATATATACAATGCCACTAATAATAAGTAATTAAAATAATACAAAATAAAACATATAATACAATTGCTCACCACCCACTGACCAATGCACATCCAGGTCCCAAGCAGCGAGAATCAGAGGTAGAGAGCCCAAGAGCGATCACAGCAGATTCTGGGTGAACCCCATGAGCGACAGAACAACCTGGAAAGCCAGAGACCTGCCAACTCACTAACAAACAAGCCAGCAAAGGAGTTAGCAAAGCAGCTAACAAAGGAGTTACTGAAGGAGTTAAGGAGCTAACAGAAGAGTTAAGGAAAGAGTAGAAAGTGTGATGGTCCCTGAGCCCACTCCCTGTTTATGTACCGAGCCTGACGTGCTGTGGAATGAAACACCCCTTTGGTCAGTTGGGGTCAGCTGTCTGAGCTGTGTGTCCCCACACACTGCTTGTAGTGAGAGAGTTGGGAACACAGGGGCAGTATCGGAAGGTGGAGAAGTCCATGATTTGGTGCAAGCACTCCCCAGCACCAGCTAAAATGCCACCTTATTAGTACTTTTCTCAGGATAAATCCAGAAATACAGCCTCATACCAGACACTGTGAAGAAAGTTAACTCTTTCCTGACTAAAACCAGCACAACTGTGAAGAATTAATCTTTCTTATGTAGGTTATGTTTCTGGTTGGGTACATAAACCATTTCAAATCACTGAGGGCTGAATTTAAAAAATTATTTATTGTAAAGACTATAGTTTATTTTTAGCTTATTTTAATGACTCACTGAAGTGCTGGTTTTCTTACCTCTGTAGTCATGTGAAGTAGGAATAAAAAGTGCTGAAGTACAAACAAAAAGAAAAGTATCTCTTTCACAGATAGGACTATATTTCTGTGTGTTCTGTAACTTCTCCTATATTGCGTGCTTAATATTCACTCCTCCCTCTCCTCTGCAGTGTCCATGAAAATAGGGGAGGAGGCGTCTTGTGTAGTTTGCACTAAATTTGGGTTGCAAATCTTTGTGAACACCTAGCTAGTAACATACATATAAAGGCAACTGGCTTCAGAGCTCCCTTCTAATTGGTCAGCAGTTAGTACGGCCACAGTAAAGAACTCTCCTTTGTATATGTTACAAATATTTACATGAGCAATAATATTATTTACTGTTACCACTGCATATTTGGAAAATTGCTCTTAGATCATGTGCATTTATATACAACAACAGTACCAAAAAGGCCAGCTCCTACACAAACAAAATAATTCTCATCCATCTCTAGTTCTCTGTCTGCTAAAATCATTGAAAGCTACAATAACTGAATCTGCTGATGCAAGCTTCTCCAATAGCTGTTAAATAACATCAAAATAAATCCTATAATTGGCTGCTGCAAGCTGCAGGATCTGTTCCAGATCATCACACACACAAAGCATCCTTTGGTCCCTTTCCTTACATGCCTTCTTAATCCGTCTCTTTTTATTTTAACTTTTACTCTGCATCGTAACTCTACTGCTTGCTTTTCTCTCTCTATCCTATCATGTAAATCAAGTGATATCCCAGGAATGGTTGTGGTAAGTGACCGAGTCTTGAGAACAAGGTCCATTTGTGGCTGTCAGGATGAGCTCCCATACTGATGTGGGAGCTGGAGAGTGGTGGAGCAATGCCTGTATTTTCCTGTTGCTTTTAGACTCTTCATCGGTTTAGATTGCTGTCATCCTAACGCTGTGTTCCCAGAGGTACACAAGCATCATGTTGGTCAGGCTGGGTATCAGACAGAATGAGACAGACCTGAGATCTAACACCCTCCTCCTTTTAGTGCTTGAAAAAAATCAGGTGAGTTTTTGAAACTGCAAGCCTGATTGACCTGGGCTGTGTAGTTGAGGTTGAGTTTCTTCTGGGTAAATACATAAAAGCTCAGATGCTTATCCAGGTTGCTTTAGCATACAAAACCAGGCTAGCGATTCTATCAGCACAATTTTGTGAAATTTATGGCATCACCATCTGGTCCAGATTGGGCTGTAGAACTCTAGGAACCTTATCTGAACGTTTCAGACCTAAAAGGTGGTTGTTTGGTGTTTTTTTTTTTTTTTTGTCTTAGAGGTTAAGTGGTCAGAGGTTAAGCACAGAACTGATGTGTTTGTGTCATTTTATTCAGTTCATTTCCCTCTTACCTGAAAACAGAGGTGTAAACTCTGACAAGAAGAGCTGTAGATTTAGTGGTTGCAGTATGAGTAGATGTTAATGTGCAAAATCTTGTAACAAACGTACAGATTAACTGAACAACAGCAATATAGAGGAACGTTTTTCATCGTCGGGAACAAACAGGCGAGGACAGGTGGCCTTTTTAATGTAAGCTGATGATTAATGCAATGTGATGTGAGTTATGAAGTGTGTTGATAGCCTGCTAAACCTCCTCCATATGAGTTGTCATGGGAGGCTGCAGAAATGCATTCTCTGTCACACAAAATAAACTGGTAAAGTTTTAGTTGAGATTATTTCTTCTTTCTTGCCTTGCTGTTCCTGATCAGACAGAAGTGGGGTGCCTGACTCCAATTCTGCCTCAAAGTTGTCTACGTAAAGGAATTAGGACAACTAACCGTACCTAGGAGAGGTAATAAGATCATCTCATTATATGGAAGGGCAAAATGAACACAGTTGCTAATCAAGACTATCAGGGTTAATTTGCAGGCATAGCAGTTGGTTTAGTTCATTCCGGTTAGTTTTCCTTCTTTAGTGGATTCATCTCCGGCACCACACGTCTCACCTTGCGATCTTTCACAGCTGCAGCTGGATACATCTCTTTACCCAGACCTAGAAAAGGGATCTTTATGCACAATTTTGCTTGGGTTTTTTGTTCACTTATTTTAAAAAGTAAAGGGAGATGCACATATTCCAGGTGTAATGTAGGCCTCCCTGGGCCTACAGATTTTGCTGAGAACCATAGTGAATGAGTACATTTTCCTAACACATCTTTCTGAGGTATTATCTGGCCCCATTCAAACTGCCTGCATGCACACTTATTCCCATGAATGATGATTAATGAAACAACAAATGTCACTGATACTTCAACGACCTTCTCAGTTCCCACCTGGAACCACTCAGTTATAGCTGAGATTAGAGGTGGTGTATTCACGGTGTCTGTCATTTGCAAAGGACACCTCCCATCCCACTTGCTAGGTAAATCCTGGCTGAGCATGTTGTTGCCTGTGTCCCATGCTGCTGTGGGCCTAGAAGGTGTCTTGCTTTATGCGTAAATTGTCGTTGATTAGTATGACTCTCCTGGTTTAAACTGTGTGTCTGCATCTGTTCCTCGAAGGAATATTAATTTTTAAAACATGGAAAATTTCCATATTCACCATTATTTTGGCAAAAAGGAATTCATTGTGAATATTCCATGTAGGCTGTTGATTAATTCCCAAGGCAAATGTATCATTTTGCTTTACCATCTCATTCAAATTTGTCTGTTTTGTGCAACGAGAATATATTGAGCTATGATCCTGACAACTGCAGTTATGAAAACATGCTTAATTTTGATTTTACACAGTCTTAAAATATTACTGGGCAGCTAGTTGGTCAGACTGTGCAGTGAAACAGATTTTGTTTTGATACACACGGCTGAGCAGATAAATTACCTACGCATTTGTAATTTTGTCTTCGGCAGTTTTCTTGAGGGAGATGAGTGAATACTCATAGCAGTCTAAATCATATTATTTTCTGCAAAATATTAATGAAAATTAGGTTGTTGATTCTTTAAATAACAATAGCAGAAGCAGCAAATAGACCCAATTAATCTTTATGAGTCGATAGATTCATCATAGTTATCTGTTCATACTACATTCACGTCAACCTCTGGAAATTCAGGAGAGAACCACTTCTTGGCTGTGAGGGCCAATTTGTCTGATGCTCTTTGGCAGATGTTGCCGCCTCCTCGGCTTCAAAGGTACCGAAAGAGGAGTGGAGAAAGGATTATACCGTGATTGCTGAAGCTTGAGGAAATGCCTAAGACTTCACAAGAATGTCTCTCTCTTGGGAGGCTGCAGCAATGTAACTGGGTGTTGTGAAGGCTCAGGTGGTTTTTTTAATGACAGGAAACTTCATTACCTTGTGGCTTAGGGAACCTGCTCTGGCTTTGTCCTGGTTTAGGCAAGTCCTTGAGGGAGTCGATTTTTGAGCAGTCGGGCTTGCACAATGTATTTGTGAGGTACCCCTGAGGGTGTGTGCGTGCACACCTGGATATCTGATTGGGTGTTTTAATTTTACTGTTGAGCATCCTGTGAAAATTAGACTTTATCTAAGAACACCTGTCTGTTGCAACAAACTGCCTCAACTCCTTGAAATGGTAGCATGGGTTAAAGTTGGCAGAAGTTGTATTTGACTGTGAGCCAAGGCCATTAAAACCCTGAGGGTTTTTTAAAACATCGACTGGAAGTGGGGCTGAGATACTGAAAAGCAATAATGTGCAAAATCCATATGAACACCTATTTACACCTATTTTTAAACTGCGCTTTTCGGAATTGAGCCCAGGAGCAAATGTGAATGGTACCAAAGGCTGTCGGTATAGGAATGCATGCTGTTCACTCCAGGCATAAGTCAGGATGACAAGTTAAGTCTTAGCTGAAATGTGCTGCTCTTTAAAATGAGAAAAAAAACTGTAACCAGGGCTTTAATTATCTTAGTAGGTGACAGATAGAGCTGGTAAAGTACCTTTTGTTGAAAATATTTTATTTGATGAGTGGTAACATTTGTCAAAAGTATCCTATCACGTTCATATTGAAAGGGTTGACTGAAAAGCTTAGCTTATAAATGCAATGGATTTAATTGTCCAGTGGCACCTGAAGCCTTTTCCCTCAGAGAGATCAGAAAATCTCATTCTAACTCAATACTTTTACAGTAGTACGGAGTTTTTGCACATCCACTGTTTAAAATGGACTGAGTTTAACTGATAGCAGAAGGGGTGGAAGTTTTTCCTTTGGGCATACTCGTAGTGAAAAGTAGCTAAAAGAATTAATTCTGTTTATAAGTTCATTTCATCCATGCTCCACAGTTAGTACACATTTTCTGCAAACAGAAGCTCTCAAGTACTCTGAACAAAGTTACCCAAGCAAGATGAAGAAAAATTACCGAATTTTTTTTTTTTCATAATGTGGGTATTATACAAAGGAATTATTACAACTGTGTAGCTGAAAAACAGTGTAATGTCAGTTTCAGTAGAATTTTTCCAGCAATTCTGCAGTATCTTGCCTGTGTATCTTATCTTTGCTCCAGCAGGACACACACACAGGTTCTTCGGGTTAAGAGTGTGGAATGAGCAACCACTACAAAATGCAGTGTGAATCTACCCCGTAATTAATTTCTTCAGGTGTTCTTCTTGGGTTCATAACAGCAAAACCTTTTCATTTAAATTTACAAGGTACAGTAAAATCTTACCCACATTCCCCATTGTAGCACACTGACTTTTTAAACACTAGGATAATACCCTTGATCTTTAAATATAGGTGAAGACCAGGCTGTTTCAAGCTTGAGCAATATCCCAAGGTCATTGACATAAGCCCAGAGAAGGGCCATGTATGGCTATATACTGTATTAAGGTAGAAGATTTCAGTGTTGAGGAATGCCACGCGGACTATGTTGGCTGTCTGTTGTTGACTTGGTTCTGTCACAAGCTATACCAATAGTCTTGAAAATGTTGGTCCAAACTCTCCTCTCAATGAGTTTTGGTAACACTGCTGGAATCATACAAGGTATACCAATAAAAAGGAGATGTGAACCAAATTCTTGAAGCTTAAGCTCAGAGGAGTATTAATAATGATAGAAATTCAAGTCTGACATATCAAATTCTGCACTATTCCATTCTTTTTAAACATAATGGATTTGTGACATGGCATTTCATTCACATATCATCTGTGCCTGAATGGACATCATTATTTTGACATGAGTTCCAGATGATTTGCTATAAGGAGTCTTTTCCTAGTCATAATGGGGAAAAAAGATGCAATACAGATTATGGGAGCCTGATTTTATAATCGTCCCTCATAAAAAATCCATTAATTTCAGGGATGATCAAAAGTAAGGAGTTTCATTTTCTGGATGTGGAAAGCGAGTTTTGCACATGCAGGTAGGGATGCATGGGTATGAATCTCTGTGTACCTAGGTGTATCTGTAAACTGGAGAGATAACATTTTGGTTTACATATATGTGCCAAAAATGTTGTCATTAAAATGAAAATAAAAGCTGAGAGCTGATATACAAGCATTCAAATATATTAACTACTCCTATGGCAAATATTTTGATTGCATTCTCAAAAACTCTGCTTTTATTTAATCCCGTATTTTATTCCATAATTATTTCTAGACACCATCATCTGCCTCAAAAATGCACAAAGCTACCTATAGAAACATCAGTTTAAAAACTCAACAGCTCTCCAAAAACATGCATCATTCCTCTCTTATTAAATGCAGTATCCTCAGATAACACAGCATCTATCCTACACACAACATTTATTGTAATTGAAGATTATTGTTAACTCCTAAGATCATTTCTACATCAAAATAGATCAAAAATTTGAATGAAAAACCAGAAAGTTATACTAATATTAATTAATTCCATGAGATACTGAAATGTGTAAAGAAAATTATTAAGCAGTTGCTAGATAGAGCAGAAAAGGATTATGAATTTCTAATAAATTCATAAATATTGCCCAGAATATCTACTAACATTTCCATTTTCCAAGAGGCAAGTGCACCAGCACATCTCTGCAGCCCCCACCATGCACCCGGTCTGTAAGCGCGTTGTGTGGTGTACCAGTGCCTTCATCATTACGTCAGGTGCGGTCAGGAAACTGGGCGAAAACCATCACCGAGCACTAGAACAAACACGTGCACAACTGTGCACAGAAACACTCCTTTGTTCGTGTGAGAATACTTTTACTTTTTGCATTTTCTGAAGTGCATCTCCTAGCGCTACACAGAGTTTTGGTAACGAAGCAGGGTGGGCTTTGGAGTATGTGTGCTGGGTTCCTTTCAGATGAAACTAAATGGCAAAATGCCTTCTCAGGAATACACCTGATGTGCTCCAGCTGCAAATGGACACTCGGTCCACAGGAGCAAGAAAGGGCTTATGAACGCGAGACCCACATAAGGGTATGGTGTAGGCGTCCCTGGCAGAGCTGCTTTTTTCTGCAGACCTGCTGAGAGGGGCTGTGCTGTTTGGCAACGGAGATGTAGCATCAGGCCATCTGTGGCAGAACTGTCCATGACTCTGCCGTTTAACTCTCTTATCTTACGGGCTACACTAGCCACATCCAAACCATTTCTGGGAGTAGTCTCAGGCCTCCATGGTAAGCCTTCGGTCATGACTAATAAATGTTGCAAGTAATATTAATTGGAGTGGGCCAAAACCATGCCTGGGACCCTTTTGACAATGTCATGGGTGTGGCAGTTGTGTTCTCCTGCCAGGAAACTTCTTTGGATACCGTTAATTTATTAGAATGTGCATAGGCTCTCTTTCCACAAGCTGATGCTGCCAGGAGGACTGTCTGAATTCAGACGCTGGGGTCTGTGACTGGGTGGCTGGCTGAGCTACAAGCCTGTCCCTCGGTAGTTTCAAGCCCGCTGCGCTGAAGAACCCAGTGGCCCCAGAAGCAGGAGCGCTCTACATGGCAGGCTGTCCGGGACAGGCGTGTGCCAGCCTGAGTTGTTATTGGCTCAAATGAATATGTTTAGTAAGAGTTTCTCATCACTCTTTCTCAGCCTTCACAGCTTTGTAGAGGTTTGCAACTACAGGCATCCTGTCTTCATTATTCAGTGAATTCTCAAGTCGTTCTTAAGAGGCATTTGTGAGAATTTGCATGAAGAGGTGGCATAAACAAACCTGTGACAATAACAGAGATGATACATCCCAGCTAGAAGTGATGGAAAGATCAGGAAAGGGAAGGTACAGCTGTGAAAGCAAAAGTGCTGGCTCTGACAAGGCAGGGTTAGAAGGCATCTTCTGTACCTTTTCTTTCCTTGCATTGTTTCCATATAAACACTTTCAGGTCTGGGAACTCCAGGTGTTTTCTTGCTCATCACAGAAGAATTGTAAAGACTGAAGGTCAAAAGGTAAACTACTCATTGTGATACATTTTCACAGGCTGGGTGAATACCCATGTGATTAGTAGTGGTTAGTGTATGGGAATGGAAGGACCTTCTACAAGCATTAAAGGAGAAATAGAGAATGAATGCAAAAAACTAATCACGATATGTCAGATAATTTTTTTTTCACCTTGATGTTCTTTACCTTCCTCTTTATTTTATGAGAAATAAAAATACTGAAGCTTAGAATCTTTTGCTAGAAATACCTGGAGTGTAGGAGGTAAATGAAGACAGAAATGGGAGCAGAATACAGTGAATAGAAAACCAAAAGAACAAGAAGTGAACAAGATGAACAAAATGAAGTGAACAAAATATGTAGGAAGTTCTCCTCTCACACAAATGAAAATTTAAAGACATGTACTTATGCCATAGTAACCGGGTGAGAGCCATGCCAAGTCTTACAGCATAAACAGTGACATCTGTATCATAAGCAATATCAGATCTCTGTAGGGAGAACCAGACAATATTAATAATATCAAGGGGACTCTGTTTCCGGACTGTAAACATGTTTGTATCAGTTTTATTTTTGAGTTGCTTCTATCGAGCAGATGTGATGATGGAATTGGGACCCCTTTTGCATTGACGAATGCACCACAGTCTATTCTGCAAGAACTTCATTGTTATTTCAAAAGTAGACACACACAATCTCAGAAGGGGCAGACGAAGCTCCGGGGACTAGTCTCGAATCTCTTCTTTGGCCGTATGTGCCAGTAGCATAGAAATTCTGCATGGATGAGGAGTGAAACCCATGAAAAAAAAGGAAGTGAGTTATTTTTGGATTAATCAAATGTGTAATGTCTTAGCAAAGTCCTAGTAAATACACTGAAATAATTTAAGTAGAGATCATGAACTACTTTTTGGTAAGTTGGCTTTTCTTTGGCAGTTATCATGGTCGCATGTTGTCATTTCATCTCATCATTAAGCAGCGTACTTCGGCAAGACTCTAGAAGTAGGAAGATATTGCTACTGAATTATTAGTTTGCCATCTTACTGTGCATGTTCCAGAGCCTTGAAGGAACCATCTCTCGGGTGATTTAATTGGAAGATCCCTGTGGCCTCCTTTCCGCATGCCTCTCTGGGGTGTGCAGGCTGTGCAAAGCCTGCCACAGGCATTCTCCTGGTGTATTAGGGCATTGATCCTCTTTGGTGCCGATTTGTTCGTGGAATAGTAAGCTAGACAGAGTTGGTGCCCCTGTAGCTCTCGTGACTTTGAAGCCAAGCTTTTGCTGTGTGGTTTTAAGATTGATACAAGTCAGAAGTGTTACCTGTTAGACGCATCTTTTTTTTTTTCTTACTGTCTGCAAAATCCTTTTTTAAACACTGGTTTTCATACCCTGGGGCAATGAGTTTCACATTTTTAGTGTAACAAAGGATTTCCTTTACCTTTTGATTTCTGAAAGAGATCATCAACTCCCTGACAAGATACAGGGAGTTACTAAGCCAGAGCTGTATGTCTGGATGATATACTCCTGTTTGGCACAAGCTGTACCATAATTTTAGAGACTTACTGTATTAATGAATATATATTAGATTTGGTACCAGGCACTGACAAACAAGAAAGATGGCTAGCTGAAAAATAATTGTGCAAGCCAAAAGTAGTTCCAGAAGGTGCAGGGGAAATGGTCTGACTCTTGCAGCATATTGCTGTTGATATTAGGGTGATACGTGGCACTTAGAACAGTCCCAGCGCCTTGCTTGTGTAGACAGGATGGAAGATACCAGCTCTGATGGAGAAAGTATGCAAGCAGAAGGTGCAAAAGCAAGTGCAGAGTAAAACCAGAAGGCTGGAAGTGGAGTAGGGTCAGGTGGGAGTGATGGGAGGAGGTCTCTGTAAGCTCCTGGGCAGCTTAAGTGTGCCTAATGTCAGCTACCATTCCTGGTTAAAAGGAAGGTGGGAATGGAGGTGGGTGAGGAATTCATTGTTACAAGTCCCACCAATAAGTCTGATTTTCTTTGAGGTAGGGACTGTAAGGTTCCTTGGTGCCTTGATTCCTACAGAGGAGATGGGTGTTACTGATCAGCACAGCGAGCTAGTGAAGGAAGCGTCATTGTTTGTGGCTGGGAGAAGAGCTCCACTTGGGTATGATGGGGTGTAAGGAGCGCCACCATCTCTACGGGAGCCTCGAGCTGGGTAATCACTAGACAGAGGCCTCATGCAGCGTTTGTAGCCTTGGTTTTGTGAGGAGATAATGAAGTCCTCTTTTACACGGCTGTGCCCTCGGTCAGAGCTCTAATGCTGCCAGTGGTGCAGATACTGACGTGGGAAGAGGAGTTTGGCTGAGGACTGGAAAGTGAAATGGTTAAGGTGAA
Source organism: Eurypyga helias (assembly GCF_000690775.1). Taxonomy (NCBI): domain Eukaryota; kingdom Metazoa; phylum Chordata; class Aves; order Eurypygiformes; family Eurypygidae; genus Eurypyga; species Eurypyga helias. Next base: position 55,125 of record NW_010247982.1, read on the forward strand.
ATAATGAGGTATGTGTTCCAAAGGGGCTACTGATTTTGGATGCCCTACTTTCTGGGTGCTCAGGTGTGAAACATTTCAGTCAAACTCACAGAGGGTTTCGAAGCTCCTACAGAAGTGAAAATGGGTGTCTGTTTTTGCATGGCTTTGCACAAAAGAAAGATAACAGGAAGAGTACATGGCTTTTTGAGAGGTGAATGTTTCAGACCAGAAGAACATCTTTAGCATAACAAAAAGACATACAATCACGGTAGGAGCGCTAAGATTAAAAAAGGAAAAAAAGATGGTGAAGTATTTGTGGGGAAATAAATATTCGTGAGCCCAATTACATTCTAGGTAATAAAATTAGTAATTAATAATGAATTATTAATTCTTAAATACTACTGCTACTTAGCTCTGGAAAAGTCAATTTATGGCTCGGTATTTAGTGGAACTGTTATGCCCTACAGCAGCAGGTAACTACTAATATATAGATCCATCATCTCAGCTTGCTGCGAGCAGTTCTTCTGCAAATCTGAGAGGTACTGACTGTTTTCCCAAAATGCTCAGTATGGGGCTAAATTCTGTCTGTGGCTCTCTGTGCTAATGCTGGTATCTGCAATGCAGTCTTTTTGGAGCATACATTACCCATTTAGTACGCATGTGTCTTACACGTGCCACTGCCTTGACCTTTCCCATCCATTACTTCTGTTTCATTTGGCGTGAGCAGAGTATATCCTTGGGGTTTGTCTGCCCTGTCAGTCAGACGGGGTACCGGCCTGTTTTTAGATCTTGATTTGCCTACTTTTCATGTTGTTTTTTTCTTGTTTGTTTGTTTCAGAAGTGTTACTTGGGCGCAGGCTCAGAGCTCTTGTTGGGAGCACAGATCAACCTACTTGGTGCTGTATTGCTGGCTCCCTTCACTCCAAGCTGGGCAGGGAACAGGAATGTACTGTGGCTCTCCTCACCAGAAACTATTGCAAGCCACTGTCTTTCCAAGCACAACCTGGCCTTGAGTGATGCCCAGAAATGTGGAGCAGAATATGTTTGTCCAGGATCTTGATTTTCTCTGTTGAGCTCGTTTCTCAACCTGATGGCATAGGTGATGGCAGAAGGTTGCCAGAAATACTTGAAAAGTGGGACTCGGATGCTACAACTCTCCTTTTTTAGGTCTTCATCCACTAAACGTGGAAGAACTTGCCTTAATCTGTTTTCTGCACCATTGCATCCTTGCCTCAGGTGTGCAGCAGTATGACCAGTATGTGCGATTTTCATTCACAGTTCACACACAACAAGTGTCCATTTAGCTGACTGAAGAGCTGTCCTTCCTGGCTTTCTGAAAATCAGAATCCTTGTTGTTTGGCCATACTATCCATGGGCGCTGTGCCGTAGATTTATTGAGTACTCTCGGTTTACCACAAAGCTTTATGTGTTATATTAGTGCAAAAATGCTGAGCCAAGGTGGCAAAGGGAAAAGGTGAAAACCTACCAAGAAACCAAATCCTGGGAGGTCTTTGCTGTCATAAGCTGTTATGGGGGTAGATGCCAGCATCTAACAGGGTCAGCAGGCTTTTTCACTAAGATGAGATTACTTTCTGCTTCCTTCCAGGTACCATGTATTCTTCAAGGTGTAATGAACACATAGGAGGTCAAAGCTGGATTTTTTTGGTCTTGATGATGTATGCGGTCAAACTTGAATAACAGAAGTGGATGGAAATCCTATTGCTATTGCTTTTCTATGTGTTCTTTTATTTTTCTCAGTTTTATCACTTTCTGATTGTGATTTTTTAATGCTTCGGATCCAGGGGACTCTGATAAATGTAATTGATAGAAATTTTAACGACACATTATGCAAGTGAGAAGTTGAGAGATGTGTCCAGGTAGTTGAACTGCACAAAAGATGGTGTTGTGCCTAAATATAGTATGTTAATACACTGAATCCTCACCGTTGCATGCAAAGCACGTATGTAATATACATATGTACTTACATCATTATGTAATATACATATGTGCATACATTACTATGTGATATACATATCTAGTTACATTAGTTCATTTATTAAAACGATACCTCATACTCATGCAGTATGTGCTCGATGTAGAAACACAATTTCAATTGCCAGTTTGATGCTGTAACGTCAGCTCGGATTTATTTAACAAGTTCTACTTGTGGAACTAAATAAATAGCTGTTCATGAAAATGTTTTCAGCAAAGTGGACCTAAGGACCTGGTCATTCTTTTCCAATGGAATTTCAAAAAGGATTAGATAATGTAATATTGGATTTCCTCTAAAAACCCTTTTATGCACACTCAGGGTAATGACCATTTTTCAAGAACAGGATGGCACACCTTAGGTGTAGCGTAGTTAAATTGTGGAGTGGTGTCACTGTAGCCAGGTCTTACCAGTGGCTTCTTCATCGGACTGAAAGAATGGCACACATTTCCCTACCGGTTGAGCCTGTGTTGCTATTGAGAACAGCATTAAATACTGACAGCTTTTAAATTCACGAAGGAGCTACAATGAGACCTTGTTTCCTTCATAGTTTAGGAAAGGGTTACTTAGTCTGATACTTATTTTTTGAACTACTCATGGGAAAATAAATATATTCCTATAACCTGAAGCTTAGTATCAGGAGTTTAATGTGAATTGATAGTAATGTATCTGTGTCTCATTTAGTGTGCTGCCATTGAAATATACACATTAACAGCTTCCTTTTATTAAGATATCCCCTTGATAATATAGTGAAATATTACAGGTTATTTGTGACAAATACTTTGCTAGGTATTGTGTATATAGCTGTGCCTCAAGTAATTCACATAAAATAGATTTAAAGGAAAAACATTTGGGTGTCAACATCTCATTTCATTTCTTTGCCTTATTGAGGACAAGGAAAGCCATTCTGTTTCTGAAACAAGATACATCTACTATAGCGTACCATTTTGGAGAATGCCGTGCAGTCCATGAGCTTTGGTACATGCACTGTAATTGCTTTCAAAAGAAGAGTGGGTGTGCTGTATAGCTGAATTAGGTAATGAATCAATTAAGCTATTTAATTTTTTTCTGCTGTTTACTATATGTAAGGAGCATATTTTAAATTGTTTATTTTTATTAATTTAAACATGAAATGTATTAAAAAATAATACCCAAAATGTTCCTTTCCTAATATAGAGCAGATACTTCAGACAAAACCCTTTCAAGGACATTTAAAGCTCTAGGATAAATTTTGCCTTGATCATGTATTTATTGACTCTAAACACTATTCCTTCAGCGCACAGTCATTGCACATGAATGCTTTACTGACCTGATTATTTTATACAATTCCTAGAAAGATTCCATTTTAAATTACCATATGTGCTTAGGCATAGCTTATTCATGGTGTAAGCAGTTTCTCATGTTTTAGGCACGTTTATATTCTACCCATAGAATCTTACATAAAATTATGGTCATAATATAAAAGGATGATTTAAATACAATATAAAAGAATGGAAACAATATAAAAATGAGAAATCTCACCTGTTTATTTTTGTTTTATAATATAAACTATTCTGTGAGTGTTATGGAATATCACAATCCAAATCCCATGGAGAGCAACAGAAAGACTGATCTGGTTTTAACAGCAGAATTAGATAGAAATAATT
>NW_010247983.1:0-9988 GCF_000690775.1 Eurypyga helias
CCCTTCCAACACAAAACGTTCTGTGATTCTATGATCTTTAGTCATCTAACATGTACCATTATCCACCTGTGTGTTGGTATGACATATATATTATATGCAACCAAAGGATACTACCAAGGAGTATGCAAATGATGTTTTGGAAATAAAAAAATGTTGTTTGATCAGAAGCTATAGCATATATGATTAAGCATGAAGGGACTGACAGCTGCACGAGACTCTATTCCTCAGGACTTTGGTAAATAATTGCACATGTTTTCTTTTTTTTTTATACTGGGACACAGCCATTTCCGCCTCTATTTTTGTCACAATTATTGTGATACAGCTGAAGCAGACACTGAAAACCCCTTGAATAAATGTCATGTTTTTACATGTCTCTACAAAGTAATCAGTATACTTCAAGAAGAACAATAAATAACAATCCATGGATGTTTTTTCTCAATAGATGGATGTGGAACTGAATGACCTGTACCCTGCATAGTAAGCTTTGCTAAAGGCATCACATTTCCCATGAATGACAGCTTACGGGATGCTTTGGGAAGTGTTTTACTTTGAATTATTTCAGTTTTCTGTCCAATTTTTAGCATAAAGACTTCCTCTTGTTCTTCTTAAGAACTTAACTAATTGCCATGTAGACAAGCAAAGAATAACTGAAAAAAATGTTGTCAAGTTTGTTAGGTTTTTCACCACCTTAACCAAAAATACCACTATTCGCCTTTTCTGTTGTCTTGGGTTTTGGTTGGGACTTGAACCTCCATTCCACCAGGAAGAGACAGCAGATTCTAGAGCCACAGTTCCCAAGCTGTACTGGATTTTATCTTCTCAGTACAGAATAGTATTTCCAACTTCGTAATGAAACACAGAAAGGATATTGACTACAGATCCACCCATTGTTGCCAATGTTTTCTACACTGCCATAATTACACTGGGAGAATTAACCAGAAAATTAAAAACATCTGCAGGGGGAAGCATCTGCACATTTGTTTCACACTGTTTGTACTAACACTGTGGAGTTATTTCAGTTTCAGGCTGAAAATAACTCCCTCTCTGTTCATACAAGGGCTGTACAGAACAAAAATCTCCCGCTGAAACAGAACTAAACATCCACTGACAGATTTTTTTTGGTGATGCCAGTCCATGCTCCTACTTCGTATAATAACACAATACATGACAGAAACTTAAATCGATACATATATGATCAAACTTCTGAAGGATTAATTAGTAAGGTCAACTCCAGGTGGACATCAATACTTTCAGAAGTAGCTGAAAGAGATCTAAAGGGGAACAGTTAACAGTAATAATAAAAATTGTTCTAAACTCCATTTCACCTGTGTATGTCCTTTCGTGTAGGTCCTTGTCTTTGGCAGACTTGTGCTGCTAGACCCCCCAGGGACTTCACAGCACGCTTTACCAGTTTAATGGCACCTTGCAGGAAATCCACAATTCCAGCCATGTGGTTCTTTTCTTGGCAGAAGAAAATGGCTGAAGGGAAATCACTTCTTTGTATCATACTCCATCTGAATGAGGAGGATATGTTGTAGATTCTTAAACATTGCAGTGGTGTGACTGAAAGGTTACGGAAATTAATGGAATTCAAATGCTTTAGTTGAACTTGACATTAAAATTGAAAGTCTCATCAGGCAGTTTCTGTTAAACCAGATGAATATTTTAACTTTTATATCTTCCTTCAGGATACCAAGTTTTGGATTTCTCATAATTTTACAAGTTCCTACGTGAGCAAGAAAATCTCATCTTCACAAATGTGACATCTCCTTCTGTAAGCCTCCAAACTCAAGCCTATATCCCAGTATTTTATTGCATGGCTTCATTGTCATCAACAATCACTGGGAAACTTACGCTTCCTTTGATTCCTGTGATGCCCCCTGTCCTCTGTCTCTTGCAGCTCACAGAGGTATACTTTGTCTAGAATGTGGAGGCTGCAAGAATTGGGCTTGTTCAACCTGGAGAAGAGAAGGCTCAGGGGAGACCTTATTGCAACCTTTCGATACCTGAAGGGGCTACAAGGAAGCTGGGGGGGCTTTTTTCAAGGGCCTGTAGTGACAGGACAAGGGGGAATGGGGTTAAATTGAAAGTGGGGAGGTTTAGATCAGATATCAGGAAGAAATTCTTCCCAGAGAGGGTGGTGAGCCACTGGAACAGGTTGCCCAGAGATGTTGTGGATGCCCCATGCCTGGAAGTGTCCAAGGCCAGGCTGGATGAGGCTTGGAGCAACCTGGTCTAGTGGAAGGTGTCCCTGCCCATGGCAGGGGAGTTGGAACTAGATGGTCTTTAAGGTCCCTTCCAACCCAAACCATTCTGCGATTCTGTGATTCTATGATGTGCTGATGAGCTGAAATGTTTCAGGTGACCCTGTGTCCCATTTTATAGCCTTACCACATCCTTGGGAGAGGAACATCATGTTGTCTTCCAGTTCCCTTAAGCCACTAATCAAAGCAGGCTACATACAGTAATTGTCCATAAAATCTAAACACAAAGCTGAAGGAGCAACAAGAACAGCAACTCATTTGCTTATGCTAAGGTTACGCCAAAAGAGCGTCTCCTTCCCTCTTTCAGGTGACTTGCTGTTCCCTTACTCCTCCCTTCCTTACTCGCTGACGTGTGGTGCCCTTAACCCTCTTACCTGACCTTAGTCCTCCTAATAACAACTGACGATTTCCTTTCCATAGATATGCCGGCATATCAGTTTTTATACCCGGAGTCTGCACTCGTTGGTAGACAACTCTATCCTTCAAAGAAGTGTGAGACTCACGGATCTCCCTTTGATAGCTGTTTGGCTTCCTTCAAGCAGGAAAAAATTTCCCATCAGCTGGTACACTACAAGTAGACAATACAAACATCTATACAATTCAATTTTATGCAGCTTATTACTGGCTTTTGACTGAGACTAGATAGTATAACAGTCAAACACTTTGAAGGGACAGCAGTTTTATGTTGATGTATCTCCACTTTCCAAATGGGCAAACTGTATCAATAGGTAATAAAGTAGTAACAGGAAAGAATGTCTTAATCTTTGACCCAACTATTAGGATAGTTCTACACTGACACTGTTTACTTTTAGTATCTACTTTTGATTATCTAGCACTTAATTTGCAAATGTTTCCATCTTTTATCCAGAGATATCTGCCCTTAGAGGAGACCTGACTGCTTCACGTGTTGCACACTATGTACTATGATTGAGCACATGAAGGCACACAAAGAGGAAAGTCTATGAAGCTTGAAATCAGAGGATAACAATGGATTCTCTTTGTTGCCCTTTTCTTGGGGATTTGTGGAAATACAGATAAAGTAATTTTGCAGTCTGCAAATACAAAAAGATAATGTCTCTATACACTCAGATGTCTACCAGTAAAACTTACTTTTGCAGCTGCACAAACAGCCAAGTCGTGGCACCAAACTGTTCATTGCTCAGAGAGGAGAATGATGACCCACAGCCACCACCAGCAAAAGCCAGGCTCCATGCTGTCTGGATCCAACCCTCCTGAAGCAGCTCCAGCCAATGGGACAACCTCCATCTGGTGTCCTACAGACTTGGGGTCATAATGTTTTACCAAGCCCAGGTAAAAAAACATTGCTCCACATCAGCAAGAGGAGGGTAGCAAACCCATGACCAGGCGCAGCGAAGAGCAGAGCTAAGTCTACCCCTTCCACACATTTCCATTCAGTTAACTTGGACTCCTCCTTGCCAGTTAGCTTTTTTGTTGGTATTCTATTCTTATTTGGCATTCTGCATTGTGGGGGGGAAATAGTGCTTTACTTTGTACTGAAGAGTTCCAGAAAGAGTAAGATATTAAGTTATTTTTTGTCTCTCCTCCTAAATTGTCACCATCATGCACAATGCCAGTGGTAGAAGAGGAAGTGAATTCAGACTGCTTAAACTGTGGGCCACAACTCTTTATTGCAAGTTGCTAAAGCAAATATTTATGGGGTAGAACCCCCAGGGGAATAGTTTTTTATGGAAAAAAAAAAGCAGCCTTGGTTTTCCTGCATTTTCCTCATGAAACATTGTATCTGGATGAGATCTTTGGTGACAACTTTTTCTACACAATGCCTCCTCTTACCTGTAGTTTTTAAGCTAGGTAATAGGATCCAGAAGAAGATGGAGGGATATGTAAAGCTAAGTTTCTAATTAGGAGATTAACACATGAAGTACGTTAATCATCCCAGCCTAGTAAATCCAACCACAGACAATGAGTAAATGGACGACTATGACTGGTTCAGTGTCCACTCAGCCTGTGTCTTTGTAGATGATACCTATGCTCCCCCTGACGCTGGTTCACAGGTGTGCTTAGCTTACGTGTCAAGGCCTCAGACCCTCTCCCTTAGAAGTCTGGACTCTTACAAACTCCTTTTTTAACCACCTCCTTTGAATGAAGTCCAGAAGCAAGGAACTGACAGTGGTGTCTTCTCAGTATAACTAAGATTATGATTATGCCATTTACAAACTGAGCCAACTCCAGAAATGACGTCCTTTAGGAAACTGACTGATTGATGTCTGTGTTAGCCCAGGACAAGCATCTGTATTCAAAAGCAAAGCTACGCTTGTGTTACCACATTCCTCCTGTCTCTGCACTTGGTCATGTGCACATGGGGGGCATCTCCTTTGTGCTGGGACTGCAGTGTTCTCTGTGGAAAGCTTTGAGGCAGAATAATAAATGTGTGTGTGATTTTGTCAGCATCCTCAGAGAAAGGCACAGGGTAGTTATCACATCATACCTTGAATACAGGGATCATCAACACCTGTGCTCTGTGGAACTGGGAAACAGGCACCTAACAGTCAAAACTAGCTGTGAGAACCAAAATCTATTGAATTCCTCTGTCATCTCTTTCAGGCAATTACTGTTCCAATGTGAATTTGGAGATACTTTAAATCTAGTGAAGAGCCAGATTGGCTGTAATTAAATATGCCCTTTGAGGTGGTGCAAGGAGCTGCTACATCTAGAGGGCTCAAACACAAGGGGTAAAAGGGTAACAGAAAAGAAAAGGCGGGGACACGGGTGTTCTGAGTAAAAGTCTGTCCCAAGCCAACATCCCTTGCTCATTCTGTAGTAATCTTCAGCTGTGACTACTGAGACCCATAAACTTGATCTGCAGGTGCTTAAACCTTCATCTTATGTTCTTACTGGCTGCATTCCTACCGCTTACACAAAAGCAGAGTTTATGTTAATGCCCAGATACTGGGGAAAAAAAAAAAAAAAAAAAAAAGTGTAGTGATCAGTATCCATCATCTTTCCAACAGCCTTGTCACTACATCAATTAATACAATTGAGCAAAAAATGTCACAAGCCCAGTGGAAAAACCTTTACACAGCCTTTCAGGGGGAAGTTTACTTCCAGCTTTTTTCCCTTGCATTAGCTCCTGTCATCCACAAAACAACAGAACCCAGTGGTGTCAATTATATTTGATTGACTGAGTAAAGCACACACACAAATAAGCGAAAACAATGGACACAAAAATCTATATATGACTCCCCTTGTCAGTGAGAATGCCTGTCTTCTCCATTTTCATGCTGCACGGTGTCCTGCTGCTACAGGCTTAAATGTTTCCTTCAGCCCCCAAACTATCACCAATTAAGTTAGCAGGGTCTTCAAAGGTGTCAAATGACTCCCTGGGCAATTGGCTGTAACTGCTGTTCAATAAATGAGGTCTAATTTATCAGTTTAACTTTGCTTTTAAAAACCTAATGTCTCCCGGTACTGTGTGCCATTTGCCCAGAGTGTGAAGAGATGCCTGCCACGTCGCATTTTGAAAGTTGTATGAGCTCTTGTTAGCAATCACATGTTTTATCTGTCATACCATTTCTCCCCTTTTGAAAGATGTATTTGAATAAAATGTACTTGAGCGGCATGGACTTGCGTACTATGGTACCTCAATAAATCATTCCTAGAAAAACAAATAAAAAGAATTAAAGACTTCTCAGTGCTGGCTTTGGTGTGGGAGGGTCTGATTACACCTTAAAACACAGCCCCTTGTTACTTTTCCTGCAATCCTTTAAAAAAAAATGGAAGCTAATCGGGCTTATTGAAGTGCTGGAGATGCAGGAAATCTGTGGCCAGCACAGGAGATGCTCTGGCAGGGGATACACTCTACAAGAAACAAGATGCAGGATAGGGTTGTAGCTCCTCATCATCACTCTGAAAGTATCAGGCAGGCACAGACCCAAAAGGTGAGAAAGGTAGGATGTAAATTTAGGAGATAATAATTAAAATATATAGAGAGTATTGAAGTGCTGGAGATGCAGGAAATCTGTGGCCAGCACAGGAGATGCTCTGGCAGGGGATACACTCTACAAGAAACAAGATGCAGGATAGGGTTGTAGCTCCTCATCATCACTCTGAAAGTATCAGGCAGGCACAGACCCAAAAGGTGAGAAAGGTAGGATGTAAATTTAGGAGATAATAATTAAAATATATAGAGAGTAAAACTGTACCTCAAGAAAAACAGCATGCAAACTATTTAAAATTAAAAGCTAATTGTTCTGCCACATAATATACTTAATCTGTGTGTGTCTTGGGAAGCAAGTAGATGGAATGGAGAGATGTGGAAAAGCAAGGGTGGAAAACACAACACAATTACCGGATATAAACTCATATTAGAGAAAAATAGTGCGCTTTGGCATTAAAAAGTACAATAAATGCAGACAAAGCTTGTGCTAGGAACAGAACTATTATTTTCAGATACAGCAAGATTAATACACATCCATTGTAATGGGAATTCTGGTGGGGTGGCCTTAATTGCATATTTGAGTAACACTGAAGTGCTACGTTTATGTTTTTATTTTTTTGAATATAGATGCCAAACTGCTCAGTGAGTCAAAGACATTATCAAGTGAGCTGCTGATTCAATGCAAAATTTTTTTTAATGTATCCTACCCAATACAGGATTTGAAATTTACAGAAAATATCATTCTTGCACACGAAATAAAAAGCCACAGACACTACGCCATGTGCTGGTCACACCGTGGGATGAGGCTTACTATATTTTTTGTGTAATCTTCTTAACTTGGCTGCCTTTGTTTTGACCCAAGGATATCTGCAACACACCTACTCCTAACTTGGAACTGTTCTCTTATATATCTTTAAACCTTAAGTTATCATTGAGGTTCGTTATACCATTGATATTAGCATGGCGCATAGGAAACATTCTAGACTCTAGGCTTCCAAACAGGGCAAGAAGAAAGAGTCTGGCAAAAGCCAAGGATTTCCACACTGAGAAAGAAGACGTCATTGTTAAAAATTTTGAAAGACTTGTCCTTAAAAAACAAATGTCAAGAAGGAGAGTCTTTGAGTGAAAGTGAGAGTAGTAAACGAGTTACAAAGTTAGTGGCAATTACAAATCCACGTCTAAAGAGCGATCTTCTGTAACATGAGAGGGAGTCAAAAGAGTATAGGAGAGCTCTTCACCTTAAAGATACATGAAGGGACATGAGCAGAGGGGAATGACTTTGTAATCTACTCATCTTCCCTGAACGTCTTTCTTGACACTTGCATACTACATTGATCTTTAACAGACACTAAAACTTCATGTGCCACATACATCCCCAGGAAGTCTCAGCAAGTTTTTGTACAATGTTCTACTATATCATCGTTTTTTCTTCTTGTACATGATCGAGGACTATACCGTGATCTATGATCACTGCTGTTTCTCTCCCTCTCTCAGTTTCAAGTACAAAGCCTCTCACTCGTAGCAGAGATTTTTACCAGTACCTGTGTAATTAATCTGGCAGTTTTTATGATTAAGTTTCCTTTTTTATCGATTACTGTAACCCATGCAGTTATTGGCTGTTCCTGTAGGACACTCAATATCCCCTTCTGCTGACAGATCCTCTCAGCTTTGCGCCTTGGACAACTGTCACAACTTTCTGTGCAGAGACTGCTAAGTAACATCACTCTGCGTGGTGACCTCTCATAAACTCTGCCTGTAACCTTAGAGCAGTTGATTCACCTCCTGTTCAAAAGAACCCGCTGCCACCTCTTTTTTAGCCCGTTACCACCGACTTCACAGCTCTTACGTTAATATCTACTGTAACTAATGATTTTCCATGTTAGAGGGTATCAGATGCTTTAATGAAGTCCAGGTAACTTTGTTTCACCTTCTCTGCAAAACCAATTACTGAAGAATGTTATTGAACTTTTGGAAGAGTAAGTTGCTTGGATGACTTGTTTTCTCTTAGCTATAAACTGCTAATTACAAACCTATGACATTGATTGTGGCATCACAGTTTTCTTACAAATCCTTACTGCCTGACTTGTGAATTTATATGCCAGATCTTACACAATTGTCAGATGAAAAGATTATTTGCTCCCTCTATTCTAAACTCACACTGAACCCAAAGAGTTAAATGTAGATTTGAGTTTTACTTCTGTCTCGGATATGATCCCCCTATTCCTTTTTATTTTGTCAATGCTACGATCCTAATTTTTTTCTTATTAATAAGGAGAATTAACAAAAAAAAGGAAGATCCTCTTCAGTTTCACTGAGCAGTAGTTTCCTGGGTACAGTGGAATGCAACTGACACGAGAGTTTATCTCTGCAGAAGGAAACATGACCCTCAGGTATCTAAAACTGGCAAATATAGTGCTTTCAGTATGAAGGCAGTGATAGAACAGTTTCTAGATTTAGTTCAGGCAAGCATGTATCAAGACCCATGTGGTGATTCCAGTTTTAAAAATGAGTCACACCCAGGGATAACAAATCTGTCATTACTGTGCCCATTTCTGCGATTAACAGGATAGGAAGAAACATTCTGGCATCACAGGTAATGCCTCTGTAAGTATGTGAGCATCCAACAGCTTTGTGGATCTATGAAGAACCTGTGCTGATACTCCAGTTATGGTTCAAGAGAAAAATCCCTAAAATTTAGGTGTTTCAAAAAGAATGCAGAAATAACCCCAACTAAAAGAAAACTACTCAGCCTGAACCAGGCACAGCTTCCACTTATTCAGTGAGCAGCTGGGATTGTGCTATTTACAATAAAGGTGGGTAATGGGTCTCACACCCACGCCACCCCTGTAAACTACAACAAAACGTAGCCAAATGGTATCCACTCTGAAAACTAGTGTGGGAAGGCATACTGCAGAAAACCTAAAAATAATAAAACCAAATAGCTACCTATTTGTACAACATGAACAGTTAGCTAGAGCAACAGGACTATCAGACTACAGTATCAATTTGGTATTAAAAAAACCCCCAGATATCAGCAGTATCTATACACAGTGAAGTACTTTTTCATTCCTCACCTCTCTGAATCCTAGATGGGTGGCTGACTAACTTCCTACTGCTTCCTGATAAAGTTTTCTTGTTCAAACCTTCTTTTTTCCTTTCCTTTCTTCCTTTCCTTTCCTTTCCTTTCCTTTCCTTTCCTTTCCTTTCCTTTCCTTTCCTTTCCTTTCCTTTCCTTCCCTTCCCTTCCCTTCCCTTCCCTTCCCTTCCCTTCCCTTCCCTTCCCTTCCCTTCCCTTCCCTTCCCCTCTCCCTCTCCCTCTCCATCTCCCTCTCCTTTGAGCCTTTTTTTCTTTGTTGAGCCTCTGTAATCTGTAATCTGTAACGATGCCCAAGTGAGGTTACCTCTGCTTAGACCTGGAGCAGGGCAAGGAAACCTCCTCTGCTGCAGTGCCAAGGTAGGCAACAGACATCTTGGTGAGGGATAAAAGAAGTCACAGACTCCAGGTATAGTCAGCGCAGCAGTGATCTTCTGCAAGAAGCTTGAGAGGGCTTACAAGTATTACCAGTGACACAGCCATAGTGGGAGTGGTTTACTTGAAAAACATAGGCCCTAGCTAGGGCACCTTTCAAAAAACCAGTGATAACATTAAAGAACCCAGTGGTATTAATCAGAGTCAAATAGTGTTTTGCATTAAGAAAGCTGTACAAGAGTGTTTGCAGCTTGGATGATGCTTGCAAGGATTCCTGTGTTCCTACCATGCCATAAGTGTGGGTTTTAAAAAATAATATCAGAATAAATAACTAAGTTT
>NW_010247983.1:10015-11928 GCF_000690775.1 Eurypyga helias
CAACACAAGCACTTATCCAAGTTACATGACCCTTCGGTCCTGCTTCCACAACATATCTTCTCCTCACTTGTGTCCTGCCCTGCTTTTCCTCCAGCGTGCTACTGAGCTCCCATTCGAGTGTTTACAGAGCTCAGAGAGCACTTTTTTTTTGCAATTGGCACCATGCTCTGTTACTAACCCTGCTGCTGGCAACCCTGGGTGTATGTTCTATGGTCATGACCCCCATCCTGATGGTAGTATCAAGAAAGCCATAGGAAATAATCTTTTTTTAATAAATGCCCAGGTACCTGTCGTGCTGTGGACTATTGCCCTCTGGAGTTCAAAGCTGGGATGAGCATTTTCTCAACATAAAATGTCTTTCCTGATCAGGCAGAAGAAGACTTGGCATTATTTGCTTGTTTTCCCTCTGTTCAGTGAGTTTACAACCAAGCAGGAATTTTTCTGGCTTAAACTCAACCTGGCCTACCTGTATAGAAAGCACTGAATTGTTTGTTCCTTGCAATTGCATCTTTTGCTTTAGGGACAAGCCAGCAGAGGAGCTGATCTTGGTTCATTACATTACTAATGCTTATCTTGATTTTAGAACTATTTCAAAGAAGTTTTAAAAGTCTTTGGCATTTTTGGGCACCAGTGGTTTCTTGTTCATACACTTTGTCTTCAATTATGGAAATTACTGTCCTAGCCATAATAGCCAGTCCCAGCCACCACAGATTTTTGTGTGTGTGAAGACAAGAAACTCAACCTTTTGAAACATGCTTTTTCAGAAAAAATTATAGGAAATAAATTGAAAAAAAAGAGCCCCTGCAGTTCTATTGCATTCTGTGGGGATGTAACTGTTCAGAGCCACAGGTTTTTGTTTGTGTTCAAAATTACTCACACAACTTAATTGGTAAAAGCTCTGGTCTAGAAATACAAATTCAAGAAAGGGTGGGGTTTCAGTTGCTGGTACTTGCGAGTGAAAGAGGGGGAAAAGAAAAGATAAAGTGGAAGGAAAGGAGAATACAGGTAGCTGAATTTACTGCAGTGCTTGTGCCCAACCCTGTAAGCCGTTTCTGAGGTTTGTGGGGACTACAAGGGATCGCTATGGGCCAAGGCTGAACTGCCACCCACAGTGGATGTGCCAGTGGAATCAATGGAACGCTGAGTCCTGTACACGTTTCTCAGTGAGATTGTACATGTCTGTACTGTGTGCACTATGTTACGCAGCAGTGAAGTAGTGAAATGACGCATTTTCCTGCCATATTTTCCTCGTGCAGAATTTAGGGTAAAGTAAGTAGGGTACAGATACAAAAGAATGATAACTGAAGCATTTATCAAGGCAAGCTAGTCTTCTGAAACCTCTAAAGGTTTCTGCTTAGCAATACTTACTGATGGATCCTGGTTTATCATGTTCTCCTACAGCTTGTGGAACCATGCTCCGTAAGTATGTGTAACGATAATCTGTGCATTCCCTTATTACAGCATTCAAACCCTGGATTACATAGAGTTATCGGGGATGCAGGGAGAGTGGTCTGAAAGACAGTCAGAATCTTTGAGGTTTCATGTAAACACGTGCCAAGGCAGGGCACAAAGACCTAAAAATCATCTGATGGGAAATGGCTGTGCCAGACACTCTCCTTCTTGGACTACTAAGCAATTCAGCCAGGAGGCCAAATCCATAGGAAATCAGACTCCTGAAGTCCTGATCATCCTCAAATTATCGATTTTTAAGTAAGGGTTTCATAGGAAAGTGCCACCCCTAGCCCAGGTTTAGAAATACACTCAGAATATTCAGAATGCTTGAAGATATTTGGCTGCAGGCTGCCCTCCCAGAACGGGAGGCTCATTCCTTCTGCTCCCTTTCGTTGGATCTAGCTATCAGAACTGACCTTCATTTGCTTTGGTTTTGGTAGGTTTGGCTGGCGGTGACATCA
>NW_010247984.1:0-35621 GCF_000690775.1 Eurypyga helias
CAGCCGCCAGCCGGCCCCGGGCGCATCGGCCAGGTTCCGCAGGGTGGCTATCACCTGTATGGGAACAGCCAAAGGCCCATCAGTCACGGCCGTCCACAGCAGAACCTGCACCCTTCTGAAAATTTAATACGGCTCGGGTGCCGTTCCTGGGTCTGAGGCAGTGCGAGTGCCCTGGTAATGCTCTGCAGGTACACACCTGCCGATGAACTGACACAGGGAAATGCGTAAGGGACAAAACCGTCCATACCAACATACTTGGTTTAAAACAGAAGGTTCACACTGATCCTCCTCCTCCTCCTCTGAGGGAAACCTGATCTTTCCTGTGTTTTTAAAAATGTATACAACCACACACCGACTGGAAATCAAGGGAAATGCTGTGCATAGCTGAAGTGATTTCTTGCATAATGTCTGATTTTGCAAATAGACATTTAAATCTTGTAAATTAATACCACTGTCTATTTTGATAATAACTGTAAGCGGCAAACTGAGATAAATTTATTTTAAAAGACAATATTTTGATTTAAAAAGTTGTAAGTTAATCAAGATCAAGAGAAATCCACTATTCGAACTGTATAAAAACCATTAAAAGCTTAAGTCCTCCAGTTTATTTTGGAGAAACCACAGTATTTTTTCAGAAGACAGTGTTCTATTTTAAGGAGTTTTAAGCATAAAATATCTGTCACTTGTAGATATGCAAAATGAATCAGCTATTGCGTATTTTGAAATGCTCTGGTTCTCTTCCAAGATAAGGGTATTCAAATGCCAAGGTCAGAGAGGCAATGACATGGAAGTTAACTGCTGATCTAAACCAGAACTTACTGCAAAATTAATGTCAAGTCATTTAATCTAGTGTGAACATGGGAATTCTTCAAATTTTCCTTATTCTAAGTGTAAGGTATTCAATTTGGTTTTAAATGTAGCTTGATAAGGCATGAAGACTACCTGTTCAAATTGCTTGATATCACAAAAAACTATAAAGTATTTTATCACTGAATTGGACTGCTTGTCCAGTGATACGTAATTGCCAATCTGAACAGAAAAATCTGACAAAGAGCAGGTTAAGTTGTTGTGTTTGAGGAGCTTTTGCCCATAGGATTCTATGTACTATTCTGTCCCTTCTCCGGCAGCTTTCAAATTTGCTGTTCTACTTCAACGAATTTGACAAAAGTGTCCATGTCTTCAGTTACCACACGAATGAGGAATGACAATGCAACTCAAGACGTTCTGTAATGGACTAACAATAAAAGGAACAACATGCCAAAATGGAGAAGCAAAGCAGAGGGGGAAAAAAAAAATGATGGGATAATGTGAATGTGATACGTGAATGGATTTAACTTCAGCACTAAATATGAAATGTATACTATATTCAGAATAAACAGAAACTGGACCTATGGAAAACAATTGTTTTTACCTCGTATTTTAACAAGACACCTGGAGTTTCTTGTTATTTTAATTAAACAACTACAAAAAAATGCATTTCCAGACAGGCATTCTGTCACAAGTCACAATGCTTCAAAAATCAACACAATATTCAAGAAATATCTTAAAATAAAAACATTCTGATGAAATACTTTGCTATTCAAAAGCTTTGGAGGAAAAAAATCCTGCCACGTGGAATAGACAAGATGACTCTGTTCAGTGCTCACATACAAGATGTTCACAGTCAGCCTAGGGTTTATTGAGCTCTAGCTAAACTACACGATAATGAAGGATAACCACATATTAAAAGGGTTGTTTGAACCCAGACCAGGGCCTTCACTGCAGCAAAGAGACCTACATATTTCATGACGGAAAAAGGAAATAAATCGTTACCAACAGATAATGGTGCAGAGTTCACCAAAAAGAAAGTGAAATTTTTCACTTCCTGAGATAGATGGTTTAAAATCCTGCAGCAGTAAATTCTATCAAGAGGAATCCTCACCCAAACACAGGTTGGGCAGAAAAAGCAATGCAAAATAACGTATACACTTAAATGTGTGAGATCATAAAATTCACGAGTTCACAGAAGTGTATATCCACAAAAGAACAGTTAGTATGCAAGTGAAATGTGAAGAGTACAAGTTCAGAAGTAATAGGAGCTAGCCAGACAGCAGATGAATTCAAGGGATATTCTGATTGCTTCAAGCAGACACCGTGATTCAGGGAGAAATGCCTAACAATGAGCTCTAGCAATCCTCATCAGCCCTGATCCTTATGTTGTCATGTGAAAGATCAAATTCACCCAAACTGAAAAATTCACAGCACACAAACGCTATTTTTTAAGGAAAATGCATTTAAGTGCTTTTCAGTTAAGGAATACTTGTTACGGCTTGTCAGCGACACTTCAAAAGCCTTAGTTTTTGAAGAAGCGTCACCATATTTCACATAAATACGAGCAGACTATTAGGTGAAGCAACATAAAATGACTCAAAGATGATCTTGGTTTCATGTCCTCTATTAAGGAAAAAATATTATGATTACAAAAATTTTTATTCTCGTACCGTGGCACTTCTGCATAAAATCTGTTGTGTGAAGAAATCAGAGGGGGGCTTCATTCCCACCAGAAGGGCCTGGCCAGATGATGTATAACACTGCCATCTGGTGACTGTGCAACTCTACGGTTAAAACATGAAGAGCTGGTCCCACTTCACCGAGATGGAGGGAGAGATGGCAGAGCCTCTCTCAGAGACCACCGTGACTGTTTAAGGGGGTCTTCTTCTCCAGTATAATTTGTTTTCTTTTCCTGAAGAACTCTATTTATTCACTATTTCTGTATGTCACTGGACGTTTGATCTTTTGCTACACGTTAAAGTATGCCGCAAAGACCTTCTATAATCTGAAGACATGAATCATCAAAGAAACTTTCTTCGACACTATGTCCCTGAAAATAGAGCTATCCCTACATGTGTCTATAATGACTGAACAAGAAATCGTGCATGTTAATGTAGACTTGTTGATGAAACAGATATGAGAAAGTCTCACAGGAATTCCATAGATGCAGAAATCACTAACTTTTCTCACAAAAACAAAGTATTTGTACTACTGTAGAAGAGAATACAAAAAAGTGAAACAGCAACCTCAGTAAGAGACAGTTGTCAGGATCGACTTTTCCACAAAATACTCGAGGCCTTCTTCGAAACAGCCAGTCCATTCCAACTGTACCAACTAGTTTTGTTACAGTTCCAATCATACTGAAAACAGCGGAGGTAATAATGACAAACAAAAAAGCATCAAATGTAGTATTTTCCTTTCTCACATTTGCAAATTAAACCTTTGATTTAAAAAAAAAGATCAGATTTATCCACATACAAATAATGGAAGAAGCAGCATATCTGCGAAGTTGTGGGGAAGTTCAGACAGCTAGTCAAACAGCTGAAGAGAACCTGATTCATTAGTTCTATTATTTGGACACCATTAGTAATTTTTAAATGCCCCAACTGGCAAAAACTTTTTATATCTATTTAACATAAATTTCCACCTCTTCCTACCCAACAGGATTCCTATTATATGATTAATGGCAACAGCAGCCAGCAAACGTCAGTAAAATACTTTGCTTTTAACCATGCCCTTTCTGCTCTCAGAAGGATAACCATTTTTTAACCATATAGACATGACTGGAGCTAGAGGATACGTATCTCTCATTTAGGTTTTAAAATGCTCCAACCTAAATTTCCACTCACTGAAATGACTGCACAGCTTTCATCTTTGAGGCATCATACTTCTTAAACTATAAGAAAAGTAAGGTTAGATGAAGTGTTTAAAGTCACTATCTATCACCTTCCAATTACACCAAGAACATATTCTATTCTGGACCCCCAATCCCTCCTCAATACTTTTCAGAAGGGGGTTTCTAGCTAAACTGATAGCCTAAGGCAGCACTGCAGTAGCGTCACAACTTACAACGTCTGACTAGCAGCATTCAAGGAAAATCTTGATGACACACAGACCTGAAGTTTGCACATCTTCTCGTGAAAAAGGAGGCTTGGAAATCCCAAGCAATTTTTGTATAGAATATAAGGTATATCAACAAAACGGCACAGATTATTTTTGAACTGTTTGGAAATTCACAAGTTCCACAGGAAAGTTAACGTTCTCAATCCTAAAGATAAAAGTGTATAAAAGAGAATTTTA
Source organism: Eurypyga helias (assembly GCF_000690775.1). NCBI lineage: Eukaryota > Metazoa > Chordata > Aves > Eurypygiformes > Eurypygidae > Eurypyga > Eurypyga helias. The sequence goes on from NW_010247984.1 coordinate 4,111, forward strand.
TGATTCATGTAGGAACTTAATGATGGGAGAACCAGATAGGAAAGAAAACATGAACACAAGCACAAAATTTCCAGTTTCATCACATATTCTCCCAGTCTTTAGGAATTTGCAACTTTGGGAGTTCCTTAGGCAAACATAAGTATTAAGCCGCATCACTTCATTCAATGACTTGTAGCATCTCCCAATCCTTTTGTGTTTGTTTTAAGACTGTACCAAATATTCTGGACATACTTCATAGCTCCACTAAAATAAACAGACAAAAATCAGTAACAGTAACATGATGATCTAAGCTGTCTTCTCATATAATTTTGAGTAATATAAAACCTCTTGTTTGTAAGTTAGTAGAGAATTAAGAGAATTAACGAAATCTGGCATAATTAGTAGGTAGTACACACTACCTCAGAAAATTGACCAATTCATTTCCTCGAGTTCCAGGAGCTTACAATTACACCATTCACTAACCTTTACATCAATAATTTCCAAGACAAGTGCCAGGAATCTACCTGGCAAATCCTTAACAAATACAAAAAAACTCCACCGCCTATACATAACTTAAGATTTAGATACACAACCGTCTTTTTTTTTCTAAACTACTAAGTTTTAAACAGTTTTAGGGCAAAGGATAAGTTTTCATAGTCATCACTCAGCAAGGTACCTCACATGCAAAAAGACAGTTTTGAGCCTCCTGCCTTCAAAAAAAAGCTTCCAAAAGTGTTGGTTTTTACAACCACCTTTTCCTTAACTTATAGTTCTTCAAAAACAGTTTGTCAAAGAAACATAGCTATATTTTCCTATGCATTTTTAAAAACGCATTTTTCTTGTAATAAAAAGCTTTTTGTAATCTCAGAGTATTGCAGAACCAGTTTGTATTTATTATTTCAGTCTAAAGAATTTAGACAAGGAACACATTTTTATCCATTTACTATAATATCCAGAACACTTTCAGCACCATAAAGTAGTAAGAATAAACAGGTTTTATCAGGTACCTAAAAGTATTTCTATTAACTTCAGAGTTCCTAAAGTCTTAATATTGACTACATAAAAATATCTATGACAATTAAATTTAGGCCCTGACAACTTCATGTAAACTTCTTAAAAATAAGTCCATTTAAATATAGGTACAACTCTGTCAGCAGCATGCAGGGTTAGCTTATCTCCTCTAATTAAATTTTTAATTTGCCCTTGACGTGTGTACTTTTAGAAATAAAAGTAAATGCTAACCTGGACTAATAGGTGGCCCAAGTTGGAGAAATGTGTGTCATTTTCTTTTATATTATTAATCTGCTTCATTAATTGCAGCAAAATTTCAATAGCTCCTTTGTTGACCATTTCATTAAGGAGTACTGCATTTCCAGACATGAATTTTATAGCCCCCATGCAATACAGGAGAGCTTCACTGTTTTTGAGTAGATCTTCAGTTCTCAGGACCTCCAACAAACAATCTAAAAGGAAAATCATTATTCAGAAAGCCTAATATTAACATTTATATTTGATACAGTCCAGTCTTTGAAGAGATTAACAACTGGGGGAAAAAGAAAAAAAAAAAAAAACAACCAACCCCATCAGATTGAACTCTTTATAATACATTTCTGGTAAGTGGGCTAGAAAAATTGGGTGTTTGGATTGAAACCAAGAAACAATTATTAATGAGTAAGAGAATGAGCCTGACTTGTTCTCCCAAGCTTCAAGAACCAGCACCAGTTGTAAACACATATCAGTAATGACCGAAATCCTCAGTCAAGATTTGAAAAAGGATTGTGGGTGCCTGGGATTTTGTGTACTAAACTCGAGACATTCTAAAGGGGTTTATTCCCACTACTTCCTTAAACATCAAATGTCTTAAAGCATCTCAAATGGAGCACTAACAAGCACAAGTGCCTAATTAAAATCTCACATTTGAAGTCTGTTTGTAGCCTTTTTAGATTTCCTTTTTATGTAGGTAAAGTTACTGTAAAGGTTTTGCTTTATGCTGCCACTGTGAGATAACTGAAATGTTAAAAACTAACAATTGTTAGCACAAGCCCAATGTATCTTTCACAAAGTGAGACATTCTGAATTTGCTGGGTGTATCTTAAATAAGTAATCCTAACCAATCTTATTCTTTCGAATTTCTAGTAACCAACTGAAACTGATACTTACTTGTGTTTCCTGTGGTCCATCCAGCTGAACAAAAGCATCTTCCGAAAAATTCTGAAGTTTTTTCTGTCTCAGCTCAAGCTGAAACCCTCTCCAAGTGTATATGGACAAAGTACACACACTCTAGGCTCTTGCCCAAACTCTTGCCCTCACCAAGGGCCTAGTGATCAGCTAAATCACTTGGGCTGTGGCAGTGTAAGAGATCAGTTTCAGGCCGCTGCTCTGCTCATTATCAAAGAGGGCCTTGAACAGCAGTTGCCTATTTTGGGATGAATGGTGAATTTATTTCTTATACTGGAGCTGCTCCACTGCACATAAATAGTTCACAGATCCAGAGGAAGAAATTGAATCTATAACCCAATGACCACAGCAGAAATCCCGGTGATCACTATGATAACCCAGGTTCATGTCTTTAGCCTGGGTAAGGTGGGCCCAAAACATAAGGACTGAATAAACCAATAAACAAAACCCTACCAAAAATGTTACTTCCTTCACTATTTTTTATAAAATACAAGGGAAGAAGAGCAAGTGAAAGAAAAGCGAGTGAAGATGGAAATGAGAACAAAAAACCCCAATGCTTATACAGACACACCACTTGACTTGTCCAGATTTCTGTATGATGCTAATTTCTACAAAACTGTAGATTTCAGTATCCAAAGTCAGTTGAGCAATCTGCACCGTTCTCTTTTCTCTGAGTCATTTGCTATTGATCTTACTACTGGAAAGGCTTATCTGGTCTTTATTTCAACAACGCTCACATACTAAACTTTGAGACCACGAACACTCTATTCTATTTAAGCAGATGTACACATATGCTTAACTTACGCACATGCAATTAATGCTTGCGAGGTCAAGGCCCACATTAATAAAACATAATGAAGTTTTAATGAAAGAAATCACCATCAGTCAATACTGAGTATAATTCACAGTCATTTCCTTCATATTTCTCATATTTGCAAGGTGTGTGTGTATGACACAAACACAGTTACAATCACAAAAGAGATCTTAGAGCCACTGCTGACAAGTCTCTCAACCCACTGGCTCAGTGTGCAGCGGCAGCAGCTAAAAAAGCCAATGATCAGTCTCAGTATCCTTCCTGATGATGGCCAACAACACAGCATTATTTTGTTTCTTTAAAATCTGGCAGAGACACATCTTGACTTCTAGACAGTTTTGTTCTGTACATCTCAAGAAGGATCTACTGGAGTTGGAAAAGGTTTAGAGAAGGGCTGCTAAAACAAGGGAGAGAATGGCACAGTACCTTTAGAAGAGAGCTAAAAGGCTGAGATGCCTAGGTCTGAAGAGAAGGCAGAAATATGCATTACGACCGTGGTTTAAAACATCATGAAGGTGGAAGGTAAGCTGACTGTGGAAACTTAGAAATCCTGCAAAACTAGGCTTCAAAACAAGCAGGAGCATGATAAAAAGCAGACAGGTTTAAAACAGCACACAGAGAACTTTTAGAACTTGCTGCTCTATGAAACTGTAGAGGCAGACAGAATCAGAAAGTTCAAAAAGGAATTAGGCAAATTAATGAACAAAAGACCTATAAACAGGTACTAAAAACGATCAGGCAGGGATGCACCATCTAATGTTCCCAATAGAATGTAACTACTCTGGGTGCCGTGTAGTGCAGGGAAAACAGCTGGCAGAAAACACGTAGGCTTCCATACTTGCCCTAATCTGCATCCCCTATCGCCATCGTTAGGCACAGAATCCTGGATTAGATGGACTGTTAGTTTGGCCTAGCAGGCAATTTTTAGTGTGTGACTAAGTTAACTCTGAGAACGTTTCTGGAAACATGATCAATCTAACCACTGTGTTTCAACGTCTACATTATATGCAAGAACAGAATACATACCCAGTAATCTATCATTTTGAACGATGTAATCATTTTTTTCATTCCTGCAAACTTTAAATACAAGCTTGCAAGCACTGAGAAGATTTTTACCATCCACTTTCATCTGCAAAGAAAGTAGAAGACACAAAAAATCACAACTAAAATCTACATGCAAACATGCACCGTAACATTTTACAAGTTCAGACACCGGGCCAAACTTGTATTGTCACAGAACTATTAAACTCCAGCTGAAACCCTGCCAGTACAGTGAGCCGAACTGAAACGTGTGCAGAACTGAAGGACCCCGAAACCTAGCTAGTTTAAGCTGTACTTAGCAAACTGTGCTGACTGACTTTAAAATAACAGATAATATATAAACTTTTTCTATATTTTCTACAGGTAATATATATCAATAACTTGCACTTTTTTGTTTCTATAATGCACTCTTACAAATAAATTCTGTACAGGATTCACTGGTTTGGCATCTATGGCCATACCACAAAGAACTCAGTACAACAGTGTAGGTAATAAAGAAAGTCACCAACGGTAGTAAGAGTGTTAAAAATACAATGACAAATCTCTTCGTTTCCTCTGCATTTCAAGGGCATTTTCTTCTGTTGTTCATGATTTTTGAAAGATTCCACAGAAAAAAATCTAAAACAGAACATTTTTATTTTTTTTGTAAGCACCACGTAATATTTATGTATCATCTGAATATATATCTTTTGACTAAAATAACACATGCTACCTTAAAGGAGAAAGCCTCCACAACACACACAAATTACTATAATGTCTACAGCACAATGCCACCTGGCATCCTTTCACCAGTGTCTGTCTGTACATACTTCGTAGAAGCTGAACTAATAGGTTCAAAAGCACCAACTTGAGAGTTTTAACCAGAAATACTAGAGAAAGAGATAATTACACTTCCCACAGAAACTGTTTTGGTATTTTCAGATAAAGGTGTTCAATAAGGTCAAGATACTATTCAAAACTAAGCTTCATTTCCATGTGTAATTTTTAAAATTACTGTTTTGCTTATACCCCTGCATGTGTATCCCAACTTAGGACACTGTCTCTTTTCCGTGCCTACAAAACACACCAGCTATCCTATTTCGTGTCCCTTCTTCCTCCCCCAGATGTAATTTCTCGGCAAAACATAGGCTCCAACAAGTGCCAAACTGGCAGTGTGAGACTAGTACCCACATGGCAAGAAACTGTGCTTGGGAAAGGGTTAGTTTAGACACAGTGTAAAAGTAGGAAATAAAAAAAAATTAAATGCAAGTTGTATTTCATGATTTTGAGCTTCACATTCTACCAAACAGCATTTTAAAACACTTACAGCCAGAATAATCTTTGCCAGCTTCAGGCGAAGTGGATCTGAATCAATGTCTACAAGTTTATATAATGTCTTCAGAAGCACACTTCTTCTCTTCAATCTTTTTCCAAGCATATTTCCTTCACTCAAGGCTTGATAGAGCTTGGTGCAAGCCAGACAAAGATTTTCTGTATTGTCTTCTACTTCAAGGGAGTGAGAAGGGAGAGAAAATAAAAGTAATTATCAGTGCCACCTTTTCCAGAGCATCTCAAAAGACAAAGACACAGGAGAACAAAATGAAGAATGGGTTGCAGAACAACAGGAATAAGATGCCCAACAAATTTCTTAAAATGGTAACGTGATGCTCAGAAACAGTTTTATTCTGGCCTTTCAAGAAGAAGAGACGCAAGCCAAGAAATCACAGAGCCAAAATAATACCCGAAGCTAAAATAAAACTCACTTTTAATGCTTGATAATCAGATTAACCAAATGTCTACCAGGAGACTGTGAATCTGAATATATTTTTTGAAGCGTTCCACCCAACATTACATGTGAAAGAGAGACAGTTAAGGAAGATTTTTCTGCCCGTACACATAACGATATATCAACCTTGCTGGGATGAACAACAAGTGAACGTAAAAACTCGTTAGAACTCTCCAATGCATAGTAGAGGTGTAAGATATTATTGAGGGGGTTTTGGCCTATTGATCAAAAAAAGTCATCTACCTCCTAACTGAAGTCTCTCAGACACTATTAAAAAAATACAAAAATAAAGCCTGCAGTAAACTATTACAAAATTTGCATCTCAACACAATGGGATCATGTATTTTTAAAATGCAAGAGTGAGGGGTGTTGGGATTTGATTTTCTTTTTGGGTTGTGAGGGTTTTTTTGGTCAGTTGGTTAGGTTGGGTATTTTTGGATTTGTTGGTTTGTTTTTTTCTCCTTACATTTATTTGTCTTTATGGTGACACTAATAAAGCACGATATAAAGCCACTTAAACTGCCTGTATCAATTGCATTTACTCAGGATGTACTTCACAGGTGAAATCAGAGCTGAAATAAAGCAGTATAACTCACCACTGCAGAAGGCAATAATGCAATTCTGTTACAGTCTGTCAATATTCAAGCAAACCTCTCAAGTTTTTTGTAGTACCACATTCAATCAGCTGGTGAGAAAGTATAATTAACTAATTTCATCTGTTATTAGAAAAACTAAGGAATAATCAACTTTTTAAAAAAGCTAACAAAAACCCCCCAATACACAAATCAAGTAAAGACTGAGGAAAAGGGGCATGAAAATTGATTTTCCTTAGTTACATTCATGACAAGGGAAAGACATGATTAGATTTTACCTCTAAGTAATATTTTGCTTACCTATAAAGAACATCTCACTATGCAAAACTTGAACTCAGGGGCTCATGTTTGACAATCTCAGCATTAAGCAAGGAAAACCTAAGGTTGCATAGCTATTTTCATAGCTGATCACCGTTTTTCCACACATCAGTGACAGATGTGGGAATGAGAATCCTGTCTTTTTAAAATAACAATATAGTTTGGGAATCACTCAGTACTGTTCAGGTGTTTCACACTCATGAACATCTGCCAAATTATGCAAACAAAATTTCTAATCTGCACCATGCCATAGTGAACGCTGCAAAAGATCACGTAAAAGCGAATCAAACCCCTAATTTGACACTCACTTTTAACCACAGGTAAAAACAAACCTACCTTCTATATTCCCACCATTCAAGTACATATAACGTCTATAGAAGTTACCTAAACAACCTTTTGAATGAAACATTCAAATGGATTTCAGAGTTCAATCTTTCAAGCCACACTTACTCAATTTAGTTTCAGTATTCTGGGTCACTACATACTTTTCCGAAACAGCTAACACAAATGGGAATTTTCAGTAAGATTTCCTTAGTTTTCTGAAATTGAGTCCTTCTATACAGTCTATGCTTAAAACAATGACTCTGTGCAGTACTTCATTCTTAAAATTATTACCTCATCACTGACTGCTAAGCTGGCAGACCTATGTTGTCTAAAATAAGGTAATTTAATCAGAAAAGATCATCTCTAAACCAGGTGGGGTTTTTTTTGGGTTTGTGGGTGTTTTGGGTTTTTTTTTGGTTTTGTATTTGTTTGTTTTTTCCTCCAGAATCACAGAATGGTTGAGGATGGGCAGGACTTTTGGAGGTCATCTCTCCAAGCCCTCAGCTCAAGCAGGGCCACCTGCAGACAGCTCCCAGGCCAGTTTTACTCTGCAAAGTCACTGAACGTAAGAAAGCATAAAAAGCTACATAGTCCTACTACTGTTATTCTTTTGTAGTGTGAACACAAACGAGACCCATGTTTCCTGCAGGAAATAGTACAGAAAATACACCCTGTCAAGAACAGTGTTACTTACCTTTTTCTAGTTCATGCAGAATTGGTAAAATCTTTATATGCCAAAAGATTTCTTCCTCATCTGATTCATTTATTCTTGTTTCATCCTCTAAGCCTGCAAAATACATTCAAAACAAAAGCACATATTCAGTGAGGGTTTCAACTTTTACACAAATAAATAGCTACAAATACTTTATTCATCAGACACAAAGAAAAAAACTACAAATGTCACATTTTGCTATATTCAGGGTTATTCTACTTATTCAAGCTCTTTTTTTTACTTATATTTTCTCAAAACCAAAAGTTTCAAACAAAAATAGATGGATAAATGTTTTGCTATAGAAAGCTGTACTGTAAAGCCAGATTTGTTCTTGTTTGCTGACATTAATGTTTCATTTGATTGCTGAACAACTGGAAGGTAATGACTACTACATCAACATGTCCTACTGTTTTTCAACTGTGTGTCCACGTGACAGCTGTGTCAAAATATATCCACACTACAGACAATCCTCTAGGATTGTACAATTTTATCCAGTACACATGCACATATCACACTAAGCTTGGTTAAGTGACTCTTTGGTTAGTTAGGGAAAAATAGTCTTGTTAGCTATTACAACCTGTTAGCAGTTCTAACCACTTCATGCAATTAGTTTAGAGAATGTCTTGACTAATTTTTTTCGAAAATGCACGTTTCCCTCCCATTTTTGTTACATTAAACAATTTCTCACATACCATCTTGGGAAATTAATAGCAAAGTACTAGTATCTGAAAGATGTTTTGCTTCCCATAAACTTGTCCAAAACCTTGAAGGCAACCAACTCGCAGTTTTCTTGGCCACCCTCAACCAATTTCCTTCACAGTGACTGACAAAGAACTACTGTTCTTGTCCTCTTTACAAAGAGAAGTTTTAAAAAATATTTCAGCTTTTTTTATACTTTGCTTCAAAAACTCAGCAATCTGGAATTCTTCTAGAAACAAGACCAGGAGCATGGCTCTGTTTTCAGATTGGACAAGGGAGTTGATGAAACATGGTTTATTAAAAACAAGCCTGATTCCAGGATTGACTTTCATATGGATGCAATATCACTGGGAACCATTCAGACTTGCTGAACATCCTTTTCACATTCACCTGGCACTATGTGAAGTGACATAAGTCTGGTCTTGACCACTGACCCACTGCAGCTGGAGAGCCAGCTTGAGTTTTAAAGGATCTAACAATTGCTTACAAGGTGCGTGCACGCATATTTTTGGAGTTCAAGATTAGGTTAAGATCCTTACTGTGCAGGCAACCTAAGTTGTTGTTAAAAAGATGGGGTTTGGCTTCTTTTTTTTTTTTTTAAATAGGGAAATAAAAGTCACACAACACCACTAAATAAAATAAAGCAAGCCATTAATAGTACAATAGATACATTTTTTTGAAGTGACAGAACTGCGAGAAAGTTTCTTCTACTGTTCATTACTAGCTCTTGCATTTAAATGACAAGGTAAATTCTTAACAATCGTTACCAAACATAAAAAATACTGTGCTACATGAGAACACTGATATTAAGAGATTTGCATCACAAGAACAGTATCCCAGACCTTAAAATAACTGTATACTGAGCATTAAAAAAGGAAAAAATAAATGAAACAGTAAAAGATGAAAAACATCCTGACCATTTTAAAAGCTTGCTCTTTAAAAAGAAATCCAGACTTTTTTTGTGTATCTGCATTAACTGTCTGACTGTATTTTCACACAGAGTGAATCTATCAATTATATCTATTTCAACAGATTATACAAAAATGCTGTATGCATATGTACACATTAGTCTATGTTATTAGGTAATATTATTACTTAATTTGCAGACCTTTTCTTTTTTACATAGGATGAGTTTAGATCAATGAGTAGCTTAATTAATAAAACACTGTGCAGCATTTGCAATGAAGTGAAAGTTCTGCTCTGGATAATATAAGAGCACAGCTGAAATAAGAACACTAGAATAGTTTGCACTGTTTCTTCCTGCCACAAAAACCACATATTGACTCAATTATTTCTTTTCTTTCCAATTTGTAGCTACCTCTCAAATTGAAAGATGGGACTGACTTTCTAAGTATGCATATGCTTAACTTTATTGAGCAAGAAATAGAATAGATTCACAGAGTCACAGAGTGGTAGGGGTTGGAAGGGACCCCTAGAGATCATCTGCCAGAGCAGGATCAACTGGAGTAGGTCACACAGGAGCAAGTCCAGGCGGCTTTTGAAAGTCTCCAGGGAAGGAGACTCCCCCACCTCTCTGGGCAGCCTGTTCCAGGGCTCTGTCACCCTCACAGTGAAGAAGTGTTTCCTCATGTGAAAAGTACTTCCCCATGGTTTATGTTTGCATTTGCAGATATGACCAAATTTCTCACAAAAAAAAAAAAAAAAATTAACACATCCATTCAAATTTTTAGTTCAGAACAAAAAGAACTGATCTTTTTCTGCCACTCCGCTGCAGTTGCCTTGCAGTCATGAGAGGAATAAAGCAACCTACAAAGTCATAATGGCATAATTTTTTAGACAAATATCTCTTGTAACTAGGGAAAAAAAGAAGATAATCAGCTTTTACTAAGCAATATTAATCCTAGCAATAAGAATGAACAGGAAATACATGATTATAAAGAAAAGCATCATTACTAAATTGTGAACTTGCATGTGTCTCATGCCTGGGAGATTTTTAAGGCACTGATGAAAAGTTATGGCACTAGTTGCATTTAAAATACTGCAGAAGCTGTCCTGGACCTTCTAATTGAGTGAATAACAATTCAACAGCAAAAATACTCAAGCAAAAGAATTCAGCAAGTTGAAGTTTGTTGTCTCAGTTTTTCATAGGTCTTAACCACAGCTTTGCATTCTGGTCAAAAAAAAAAAATCACTAATCAGTCTACATTTATTGGTTGCTGTTTTTAGCATGTAAATACAAGAGCCTTAGCAACACTGAGCTTTCAAAAGCTCTGTACTGTCTGACATCATGTTTAGCCTTTTCACAGAATACTGAGTGGCTACGAATATATCAATTTTAAAACGTCTACCTCCTCTCTAAAATTTGAAAGTATAAACACAAAACATAACAGAAACCAGAAACAATCTGTAAATGAACACTCCCTCCAGCACCTCACTACAGAGAAGAAATGATTGAGAATTCCTACTGCTATCCCACTGTTTATGCTGGGAGTAAAGATAAAGCGTGCATAAACTAAGGAAGCTACAGAATGATAAAAAAAAGTGGGTATAAAAATAAACAATCCTAATAACACACGCGATTTTTTCAAGAGCACCAATAAAAGGTTTATAAACACAGAGAGTACTGCCCCACAGAACAGTAACTCCCATGACATGGTAAATATGTTCAGCTCCTCTGAAGGAAATGAAAGCAGAGCACATTACAGCCTTCGCCTGAATGATCCAGAATAATGCAACTTCTCAGTTCCAAAAACAGAGTAATAAAGCATAATAACAGCAGAGTAGAAACTTCAGGTTTCCACACCAGACTCTCAAATATGCACTTGCAATGTATGAAACGTGCCAGCTCTCAGGAAAAATTAATTAAAATCTGTTATGTAAAATTAGCAAAACGCATCCCTGCAGGGCAATTGGTGTGAATTTATTAATTTCTGTGCAACTATGCCAGTTTACAAAAAGTGATGGGTAAACAAGGTGTTAATAGACTGGCACATTCTTAAGCCTACATATGTGAAAAACAAGAGAGAAAATATCAACAGATTTTATAGTGAAGATCTCTTGGATACTATTTCTCTTTACCAACAACAGTAAGAAAAGCCAGTACAACTAGAAAATAAAAAATAGTGTTCAGTGAATAAAGAAGAAAAATATCTTCAAATCACAAAAAGTAGATTATTTCTATTTGACTGTATTTCACATTTTTTGACTGGAGACTGCTTTATGAAGTACCTGTTATTCTTCTCTTCTCTTCCAGCCACGCTGAACTTGTGCCAGGCTCTTTCATCTGGTCACTAAAAAACACAACATAGACACAAAGGGTAACAGAATATAATGCTTGAAATGCTTCTTTCTTGACATGCACTCAGGAGGAGATCTGCACATTAATAGCTAATTGGAAAAGATTCTACGGTTTTTTACTGTTAGGAGGTTATCTGCTCATTAAAAGTGACATATAAATACAAGTTCCTCCAGTATGTATGACAGACAGCTCCTTCAGAAATACTGATGTATTTACGCCACGAGAGGTCACCACTGTGGAACACAAAACCTACAGCATTTCCACTTGTATAATACAACCAAAAGCTGAATCAAACTAAACTCGGAAAGATCAAAATTTTATTTTATCATCAGTTTCATTAACAATATAAACTCAAATAGCTTAAAACTGTAAGTTCATCCATTCCCAAGGACAGTGATTTCTTCTGAGAGAATGAACACTTTGAAAATTTTCTCATTAAATCTTTTCAAAGAAACACACACTTTGGTAACCTTTAATGTAAATATTAGAATTCCCAGGTCTGCCTGTGAACTACTATTAACTGTACAGTGGTCACTAGTTCTCTTAACACAAGAAACACGTACGTTGTCAGTTGTTTGTAAAGCAACAGTGAGTAATGCCATAATTCCCGCTGACGTATGATTAGTCTTTCTTTGGCCACAGGAAAACTACGACATATTTGTGTGATAAATCTATTCTGTTTGTCTAGCTTCACACTCAAGCAGCACTGATCTAAAAGAAAAATACAAGATATAGACTCTCTTTGCTATTAAACAGGAATTTTTTCTCCTTTAAATTCTGTACTAGACAGAGGTCTTAATCTACGTTTCTATTCTCAGTGTATGTTTAATTTAACACTTATTCCATTTATAGATCATGTACCAATGCAACCTAATCTCCTAAATTTCCTTCTGAAGACAACAATAGTGTGTTAGCAATGTTATTTCAAATTTTTTAACCCGTTTATTTAGTTGCTATAAGGCCTAAAGCTAAACTGTTATTTAAGTGGTTTGCTGGATTGGCACCTAAATCCTGTCTGCCAGTCCAGACAGAAGATGTAAGTCATCCTATCAACAGATGGAGACAGAATAAAAGACAAAGCTCTTGCAAGATCACTTTCCTACAGAAGGGACTGGATAGCTCACTGTGATCAGTCAAAAATTTCCCAAGCAATCACATTACAGACAAACACTTGCTTCATTATGGCTAACAGTGAATAATGCTTTCTTTTTACAGCATGAGGATTTAATGCTCCAAAATCCAAATGCTTACACTAACTGTCTTGAAATTGTTTTCAGCTCATATACAGAAATTCCTACTCCTCTGGGGAACCAATGCTTAAAAAAAAATATTAAGAAATAGACAAATGCTTGCATCTCTGCTCTAAAATAGACATCTGTAAGAAAGTGGGTTTCTACAACACACTTTATTTAAAGTTCAGTGTATTCATAGAAATAAAATTCTGGTTTCATTTGTGTTAATACCTTGTCCTACAAAGTTTTAGAAGTTTAAGAAATTATTCTACGAGGTTCAGCCATCCCTGAAATCAAGGCTACTTCAAAGGACACTGAATTAGCAAGAGAGCAACAACTTCAGTCACTTAATACTAACCCAGCTATATTCAGAAATCAGCACCTTCAGAATTATATGTAGGCATGATGATACCACCTACCTATATGAATATCGATGCTTGAGCTCGTTTTCCTCAGAAAACAAGCTTTGTAACAATATCCTGTCTGTGCCTCTTCCCCTAAAATGTAAATCCACAGGATGAATCCAAGAAGCCTCAACAAAAACAAACCTACAAGTTTCGTAGGAAACAAAGGCAGCTGAATAGAAAAGACGCTGAAGCAAAGGATGTGGTAACCTGAACACTTATCATCGAACAGAAACACCACATATGAGAGATGAAGGGTGGGATCATGTCAAAGTTTGAACTGCGTAAAAAGAAAAAGCAAGCTTTTTTTGGAACCTGTGATTTCTTAAACATCAGTATCAACCAGTTTAGAGACCTACGTGAGTACGAAGGCAGATAGCTGCACTGCTGGTATTCATAGAACTATCTGTACGTTCGGGAAACATCCTCCTACGTTTCATAGCAGAACTGGAACTCTCATTTTCAGAAAAAGAATACACTAAATATGTACATAAATGAGAATGACTGGCAAGCAGGCTTATCTTTAGGAAGCACGTACAATTTACTAATTTTGTGAGATTATAAAATTCCTTTATGTATCTTTACCATGCTGCCAGCTCCATTTTAGTTACATACACTTCTGTTTCCTTGTTACCTTTTTACTTTTATGTAGGGCTGAAACTTAAGCAGCAGTATCTTGTTAAGAACTGTGCAGTTAAACTGTAATCAAGCTACTCTAAAAAATAAGTTACCTGCTATTGAAGGGAACTGGCTTGTCAAGAGAGTGGTTGCCTTGGAAACAAAGTCAATTGGCAGAAATCTGATCATCTGACAAGGGACTCATCAAGAAATCAACTGACAGAGGCTCTGATGATGTACAGAGGAAAAAAGAACTTGGCAACTGGATCATCTCTATCCCTCTCATATAAGGGAGAGCACATTAGTCCCTATGAAGAACACTGATTTCTCAGATGTACACAGACCACGAGGACTTCCAAAATGAAGGTGAGCCAGTGCTGCAGTACCATGTTCAGTATTTTTCCTAGTGAAAGAATGCAAAATTAAGTGAAAGCAGCATGTATTTAGAAACTCTGTATATTTAGATGCTTACTTGCTTGCTCTTGCCATGAGCAAGCCTCTTGTTAATGGCAAACCCGCAAACTCTCACCTTCAGTGGTATTCCAGGGAAAAGTACATTTCTAAGAAATGCATCCCAGGGGTGAAGAACTGGGCTAGTTCTCTCCAAAGAAGCTGCACAAAACAGAAAAGTCTGACTGACAAACATGAGTGTGAAGATCCCAAAAGAGGAATAGTGCTTGGGCTCTTGCCTTCGACAGCGGAGCCTTAAGCATCTGAGAGTCTGGCTACCTCCTTACTTGTAAAACAGTTTGGCAATGGGCCTGAATTTTGGGCGACACCCTTCCATTCAGTCAAGCCCTTACCAGGGTCCCTGCTGTGGTTCTGACCCAAGAAAAGTAGTGCTTTCCTGGGCACAGACAAGCAGACTTGGGGGACATTGCCAGCCAGTACTCTGTGTTTGGTAGGGAGGAGGTTAAACAGACTTCCATTGTATTAACATAACCCAGGACACAGCAGTTGGCCACCAAGCCAGAGACTAACTTATTTGTTTAATTTTTATTAATTATTAATATAGATGTAGCCCTGGTGCCCCACCGATTATTTAGTTAGCAGTTAAGAAGGACACGTAGCCTAACACTAACAAGCTAATGCTTCTCTACAGAATTGTCTCTAGCAAGCACTTTTGATCAGTGAGGTAGCAAAATTTAATCAGAAAGAGAACATGATCATCTTTTCTGAACTGTCAGACTTGAAAGGCATTCCCTCTAGACGCTACCCTCTCCTCATGATAAGGTCTTTGTAACATCTATGCATTCTTTGGGAGGCAAAACTAGAAAATATGGAAGCGGGAGAAGAACAGAGGAGCACAGTGACTGAGATAGTGCAAAGAAGGATGAAGAACATGGGGGTTAGTTTTCAACAAGAGTAGGCAGGGAGTGGGTGTGGAGTGGGTGTGGAGTGATAAGAGGTAAGGTAAGTGGTAAGGGCAGTGGGTATGGAAAAGGCCTCAAGTACCATACTATCTGGTTCTGGAAGTGCAAAGATCTCACACTACTTTAAGATTACGAGCCTTTTCTCTTGCACACGTGTAAACTGAATCTGTGGACTCTCGAAGCAGAGATAGGATCTGGGACTATCCCATGTAAAGCACAATCTGAACAGAGTCTTAGAAAGGCAGTGAGCACAGTACGCCCTGAGTAAATGCTGTGAGGGAGCTATACGCAGCAGACACTAGCTGGTGTCTGGAAATACATATCTTCTCCATTTTTAAACAAGGAAATGAAAATGGATTATCATTTTTATGACCTGAAAGATAACAAGATTCTGCAGAGCACCATTAACTTTGTAGGTATCTTCTGTTAGCAAATTCTACATGACTGCGTAAGGCACCTTCTTTGGGTTGTGGGGGGTCGTTGAAGACATCAGAGGAACCAAACCGGTTTCCACAGACAGAAATAGATGAAATATTAGGCTTAACATCCAAGGACTTCATGGAGACTAACAAAACAACATTTCCCTTCAGTCAGCTCCACACAAAACTTTCCGAGTAGTAGTAAATCTCAAACATCAGCAACACTGAAACCAGAAAAGGTAACCAGGAAGATACTTGGAAAAAGCCACAGCACACTGCCTTCTGAAGGCGTCACCTCCATAAACTGTAACATTAAAATTTACTGAGCATATGTTCACATACATTTTTTAAGAATACAAAACACAACAAGGTCTAGTTAGTCCAAAAGCTTGTCTTCCACCACCTCTTTTTAGTGTAGAAGACATAAAGAAGTGAAGAAGACATAAAACTGGTAAGTACAGACACTCACAGAAAAGCCTTGTCAGAAGTTCCTTCCTGATAAGAAGCCTTAGTCTGTGATGCCACCACGTGAGAGATCTCGTATCATCCATGTGCTCTCGATAAAATGTTGGCCTCATTGCTAACTTCTAGTAGCACTTTATTAAAGTAAAATAATATTTAGTTGAGGGGTGGGATTCAGTTTATTTTTAGATAAATTTTGAAGGCCTTTGAGTTTATTGCTTCTCAATTTCTTTTTATTTCTTTGATGGCCTCTTCCTTCGGTCAGAAAACTGCAATTATGAGCATACAATTTCTACACACCTGTATCTGCAGAGCATTTTCCATATCTACAGAACCACAACTCTAATCTTCAAAGTTCCTTCCTCATAAGCAAACCAAAGCCCCTGATAGTTTCACTGTTTGTCCCTAGAGCCCTTTTATTTTTTTCTTTACGTGGATAAGGTAAACAAAACCAGTCATACTTAATCTAGAAGTACACTAGCTATTTATGTAAAAAAATATCCAAAAGCCGCAACAGGTCACACGGAAAGTCCACCTTGCTCAGTGGCTTCTAAGTGACCAAAAAGCTGCTGAGACACCTCCAGCAAAGAGAGGGTGCTGTTGGGTTGCCCTACCTGCAGTTCTCCTTCATGTTTTTCACCTTGATGTATTTCCCCTCTCCTTAATAATTCCATTTTCCCCCACCAGTCATTCAATTTCTCCCCAATGTATTTTCCTCCATTCCACTCCCTTAAGCCCCCACAATCATCCTTTTTTCTAGTTAATTTAAAACTCAAAAATGTGGCTCAAATTTTTAAAAATTTTACTCTGGATCCCTGATAGACCCATGTTTTCAGGTCTTCAAACACCCAGAAGAGCAATTTCTAACTTTTCCCAAGGCTCTAAAAACAGCCTAGGCACTGCGGTAAGTAAAAGATGCAGACTACTGATACGTAAATACAAGCACTGAACATCTGATTTTACAAACATATGTCATGTGCACTGATGTCGCCGCACCCAAAAATCAAGTCATTTCACTTAGTAAGAAGAACAGATTTAGAGCAATGCAAGCAGGTCCTGGGAGCCTGCACAGACAAGCCAGATGTATCAAAAGAACTACCAGACACAAAGGTGTTCAGACTAGATCAGAGTTCAGTCCCTCCGAGAGTGGGTTATCCTGAAACGAATAGGACATTTAGAAAGTCTGTTCATTGAGATGTTACTGACACACATATACAGAGCGTGACTACTTTTATACTGTAACCTGGGTTTATTTCTAATGCTAGCAGTAAAAAGAGTATTTTGCTTTATCACAAACTATCATAGAAATTAATTTTTCCATATGCCAATTAACATTTGCTTTTTTCATTAACCCATTTATTCTTATTTAATTATACTATCCAGAACTTTTATGTTGCCAAAAGAACATCAGAATTAGTTTTCTGTATTGTCTTTTATTGGTTGAATAGTAGGGAATATGTTTTTGTGGGTTTGGTTTTGTTTTAAACCAGGTGATTTCTCCCTGACCCAGAACTTAGCACTTGAAAGACACTCTCTTTTCAGACAAAGAACTGACCTTCACTGAACCATTTAAGAGAATGTGTCCCTGTTTTGCTCAATTACCACTGAAATTTCCTTTCTATGATGTCACCGCAGACACAAACAAGGTAGATACAAACAAAACGTGGAAATAAGTAATAGGTGGTACTCAAATAAAAAAGTAGTATAACAGCTCAATTTTTAAAGACTTTTACTTTTAGACAACATAATGGAGACACAGTAAATTACTTGCACACAACTAAAAGAAATATAAATTAGAGTATTAAACCAATTACACAAACCTCTAGTCAGCCCTGTTTCTCAGCTACAGAGTTTTTCAGAAGCATGCAAACATTGAAAGACTGATAGTACAGATGTCCTGAAATTATTTCAGGAATTGTAGAGGATTATGTCTTAAGTAACACCACCAGAAAAGACAGGAAAATAAGGAGTGAAAACTATAACTGAGACTATAACTGATACCACTGATATGAGAAGGGATAAACAGTAAAAAGGCAACATAATTTGCAAAAGTATGTTGACAAATAGGCCAACTACCCTCAGAGTCTTCCTAAAGATGAGCATATAAAAATTCTTCTATAAACACGATCATGGGCATAGCCCATTACTCATGACAGCTCCAGTGATAAAAAGAATATAGTATCCTATTTATACAGGCTGTTGATGAAGAACTTCATGTACATGTTAAATATTATGGCTTAAAAGAATAATAAAGGTTGATGAAAAACCTATATCCTTCTCCTCTTTATTCTTCACAGTCTTTGCATCTTCTGCCTAATACAGAAAATATTAACAATATCTACCTGTGCCAGGGTATCTTTAAGCAAGCAGACTACTGACAGTCTAAGTCTAACAAAAAAACCCCCACCCACCCCATATCTGAAATACCAGCCTAAATATATTTGAGTCTGAAAACCACAGCATCTTCATCTTCCTAACCTGAATCTTGCATAAGAATCCTCATTCTAAAAAAAAATTCAATTTAAATCCATTGCTGCTGTAGCCCTACTTAGACTGAATTGGCTTCCTTCCTTACCCCTTGCATGGCACACATTACCATTCAATTGGTAATAAGGACTCTCAAGACCTAGATCTCACAGCTTTGGAGACCAAAGAACTTATACTGAAACTAATGGCTGGAGTGGAAAGACGCCTTTTGGAGTAGGCCATAAAAATAAACCTAAACTCCACTCTCTCTTTCACAAGTGAAGAGACCAGAGGTAACTGCTGACTGTTGCTCTTTTCTTCAGACGTCTATGAAAAGAATTCTTATTTCTGAATTTCCTCTCAATATCCCCTAACCCTATTACAAAAATAGGCACCTTCTTGGAAGGGCAGGTGTCATACGTTCTTTGGAAAACACTGCAGAAAGCTGTACCTTTGAAAGCTTTTCCACCACTCAATTGTTCCTTAAACTATTGGTCTCAAGAGCTAATGGACCTGAGGCGGAAATAGAGAAAGATTAGTTAGGAGTCATTGCCTTTTTCCATGTCATTAAAAGCCCAAGAATGAGAAACCTGTCTTATGGAAGCAGTTGATTCTGTCAAACATGCATTTAATAAGGACAGTAATGATGACAGAAAACAGGGCAGAGTATATCTACTCTACAGCACTTTCTAATCCTTTTGGAGCTACTTACAGAAATCACATTTTAAAAAAGTGCAGAGCATGCCACTTGAGAATCAACAGTTTTCCACCAAGCTTTTCCTCAATGAAGGCACCTATGTTTCCAAGGAGCCCTGGAATGGCATCTAAGCTTTCAGAATATTGAGAAATTGCAGGAGGAGGAAAAAAAAAAATTCGTCTTTTCTCACCAGGGAAACTGTTGCTCTTCATCAGCAAATCTGCCATCACCGTTGATGCTTCTGCTGAAATATATGAATGCAGAAAACATTTTAGAAGTTTCATTTCTACAGCAATCACAATAGATGGCAAGGCACAATGGCTGGATGAAGATGTAAACAAAACTTAGCTTCCTTATGATTGTCAGAGATTGCTCCTTGCTTTCCTGAGGCAATATGTCAATAAATTCAACCTGCTTCAATTAATATACCTATTCTGTTCTAACTAGATGGTTATTTGAAAAACAGAACTGCTAACAAAACTGCAAATAACTCTTCCCCTCAAGAAGTCCTTTTCTCTCTTTGCCTCAGTATCTTTATAAAGCAGCAGTGATTTCATTAGAGCTGTTCATTCGCTTCATCAGTCCTTTGGACAACAAAAGAATTTGAGATGGAAAGTGAGCAAGCCTCTTGCTGGAATAAAACACTTCCCTCTGTTCTCTTTGAAATGAATGTCATAGCAGTAATGGCAGGAATCTGCCATGCTATTTTGGCTTGCTCGACCGTTCCATCATTGACAGAAACAGTTTTATTAGAAAAGTTATTTTGGTACTGTGCTGGTTTTAGTTGGGATGGAGTTAATTTTCCTCACAGTAGCTAGTATGAGGCTACAGTTTGGATTTGTGCTGAGAAGAATGTGGATAATACACTTATATCTTTATTTGTTGCTAACTAATGTTTACATTAAGCCAAGGACTGTTTCAGTTTCTCATCCTGCATGTCTGTTCCCAGATGCTTCTCTACAAGAAGCTGGGAGGGGACACAGCCTGGACAGCTGACCCAAACTGACCAAAGGGACATTTCATGCCATCAAATGTCATGCTCAGTATGTAAGTTGGGGAAGTTGGCTGGAAGGGGCAATCGCTGCTCAGGGACTGGCTGAGTGTCAGTCAGCCAGTGGTGAGTGGTTGCATCATTATTTCCCCTTACCCTCTTCCTTTTTCATTTTTTTTCATTACATGTTACTATCATTACTATTACTTTCATTAAATTGTAGTAGTATTATCATTATTTCATTTATTTTCAATTATTAAACCGTTCTTATCTCAACCAACAAGCTCTCTTTACGTTTTTCCTCCGATCCTCTCCCCCATCCCACTGGGGAGAGGGAAAGCAAGTGAGCATCTGTGTGGTGCTTAGTTGCTGACTGGGGCTAAACCACGACAGGTACGTATATAAGAACTGTGGGGAAAGGGGAGTAAGGAATCTCATGCACCTCCTCCTGTACGAAGTATACTGTTTCTATAACCTTCTTGTTTAATCCCTGCAAGGATTTTAAATCACTGGGACACAGAAGGCTGACACAATGCTTCACATGGAGAATGACAGGACCCTAGGTAATAAAAGTTTCACATTCCTTTAAGCCCACATCCTATTATTCCTGAATAAAATGTACTTGAAATAGAAAATGTCTTTTAACTTCATACAAGATGCCTCAAGTATTTATGACACTGAAGCAGGTGCAATCTAATCATAGCAATCATCTAGTACCTGTAAACATGTTCTATTGAGAAAGAATTCCAGAACTCCGTTACTGCAACGACCTATTTAAGCTACTGGAACCTTTTATATACAACTCCTATCAAGACCAAACTCAACGAACTATACTGAAGAATAGGTTTCTGATACCTTTCGCCTTGTCAGATGAAGAATGACATCTCTGAACTGAGAAAAGGATACAGATCAAGGTCTGCCCGACTCACGTGGCAGAGTATGTTTAGTATGTGCGAATACTGAACCGATGTGTTTACTGGCCGCAGTCTTAGCAATGCGTTAGGATGTAGGAGAGCAGCTGAGATTGATACAGATGAGGGAACTTTATCCTCCACGAAAGGCTTCTGTATTATTTTTGTGCATATTGCAGCATTGCAGCTGTGTCTGGTACTCTAAGCCGTATGAGCACCGAAATGTTGTTAGTGATCCTTGGTGCAAGGGTCTAAAGCAGCACAGGCAGCATCTCTTAGGCAGCACTGGCAAAAATCATCTCTGTCTCAAGTACACAGAATGCACGCCACACAAGAGAAGGTAAAGGTGTACCATTCAAAAATAAAGATCTCACATTCATCACAGAAAGAGGGAGCAATATTACTCTTATATTTTGTAGAAAACTACTCAGAACATTTGGAAAATATTTTTCTGTATTATCTTAAGTCCAGTTATTTGAGATCTAATTTAAGTGATGGGTAAGATTCAACTACCCCTACTATTATTCTCTCTAGTTCAAACATGGCTGTGGCAAGCTACATGCATTAACATTCCATCTTTTGTGGTGAGAATCGTTAGTATCTTCGCTATCATGCTCAGAATCAGAAAAGTAAGTAACAGGTCATAAGGAAATTAAGCCAGCAGAGCTCACGCAAAAAGAACCTTGACAACCTATTCTTCAAATATCCATAACGCTATCTGAAGAACCTAACATCGAAAATACACCATCTTCCCTTCAACTTTCTGTATTTTCTGAAAGTCCTCTTACACAGAGAAACTAAAGGGAAAACATCCCATGGGGCTTCACGTTGCAATGAGCAATCTTTTTGGTGATGGGATTTTTTATCCTGTTCCTACAAATATCTCAATAGAGAAGCCAGTCATTCTCAAAAAATATCAAGGTAAATCATGACATTCTGTGGTTCACGATACCAAAAAACTCAATGCCATATGAATGGGTGTAACAAAAACCCAAAATCAAAAACTTGCAGAGCTCTCAAGCTTATAAAAGCTTGAACAGATAGAACATAATTTGAACAGATAGAAAGAATGTACAATGAGTTAACTGTTCAATCAGACCTGCAGGTTTTAAAATTACGACTCAGAAGTGAGGTCATTCTTCCCAATTAGTAAAAATATCAACTGACCCTTTCTTACTAGAGACACTTGGATACCATTAACTAACCACCCATTTCAACTGCAACACTGAAGTACTTCCCACCGCACCTTTACTAAATAGAAGTCAAATTAGACTAACTTATGTCGTATGGAAACCCATACCGTCTCTACCTAAAGAGTCTTTTGGGTGACTGATTTTAATGAGAGAAAATGATTTTGCACTGAAGCATTCTCCTTGGTGCTTTACTTCCCTTCACCCACAATTTTTCATCACTTAGTTAATTTTTTTGTTGTCCCTCCCTCCACACTCACGAAACTTCTTCTTTGCTCCCACAAGTCTCCAGTCTTTCAGAATTTTTTTTTTTAATCCCGCTTTCAGTTTAGTATAAAAAACAGAGTGCTACAATAGCTCTGCTATGTATCATTTGCTAGAACAGCCGCAATGGACAACACACTCTAAACTACTCAGTACTATCATCAAGTTAGTAAATGAAAGGGGCTTCATTTTATAAAACCAAGAATATACTCCTTTTTATCAAAGGTTCTTAAAAACATCGAAGGAAATAATTTTTTTCCTAAGCATAAAACATGCTAGAAATATATCTACTAGCAAACCTTTATATTTAATAGTGACCAAGTGTTTACAGGATGTGTTTTGAAAATAAACTGTTATTGTAAACTTTGTTGTAGAGACTGTCAGATCTGCCAATGTTGTTACCACAAATGAGTGTTCATCCAACTACTAATGTAGTAACTGATACACCTAATGAACACAGTGCCACAGACCATTCCTCCCTGTGCAACAATTCAGATCTGAATCAAAAGGGAAAAAAATTACTTAATTGTGAATTACAGAAACAGTGTAATAATCTAGGTTCAATAAAAAAAGACCGCACGCACATAAATGTCTTACATCTGTTTGATGATTAAAAAAGTCCTAAAACGTAAATTCAGAGCAACAAATAAATTCTGCCTCTATTCCCATTGAGTTTAAGCCTGGTTTTTGTGTACGATCACATATTTGCCCAATAACAGAACTGAAAACATGGCTCTACTCATCTGTGGAGCTAAGGGAAGAACGTATAGCTCCTTAAAACAACAGGCTTGAACTGTAAAAGCAAGCACATTGAATTTAAACCTGAGTATTCGACATGCAATTAGAAGATTTAGTTTTGATATGTTAATGATCAAATTTATTCCATATCAAGCAACCTCCTACCAACAATTTTTGGACAAATTAGTCTTCTGATTGTAGAAGCTTCCTAAGAAAATAAACAAAGATTTTTTTCCTAATAATCTAAACATCATTTTGTTTTAATATATTAATAGTGGTACTTTCAAATTCCATAAATTTTAAACATTTTGACAGTTGCACAAATGAATATGTAGGAAGAGGCTTGTGTGGAAGGTACATATTACTCCAGCAATACTGACCTTTCTCCTCTCAGTTGAAATAAAACTTTTCCTGCTGTCCCTTTTAGGAAGTCTTCCCTCTCCAATCTGCTGATTTGCTCATTACAAATTAATTGTTTACTTTCATCATTAAATGTTGTGTATGACTTTTGCTCTGCTAAGCAGCTATCGTTACTTCTGCAAAGATAATGCATCACAGCTGGTTCTTCAGAATCTAGCTTCTCTTCACCTGAAACAGCCAAAGAGAATGTATTTTGTAGAAGTATTCATACACAATAAACATGTGACAGAGCTCAAAATCAATTGCTGTTTGTCATGTTACTTTATCAAAATTTTCTTGTATGAATTTAAAAGGTGAGAAAGCTTAAGACTATTTAGAGCAAAGTAGTCAAAGTCTTCTTATGAATATAATTTCTTCAAGTCTTTTGGTTTAGTGCTTTAACATTTTAATTTTTGGGGACTTTTTGGTTTTGGGAGGAGTGTGTTAATTTCTTAGGTGTTGGGTTTTTTTTTTTTAATTTCCCTTTTACAGATAGGTGGATTTTAACTTGTGAAAAGAGTGATTATATTTCAGAATCTGATTATTATGAAGGAACTCAAGCAAAAAGGCAGCTGTTAATCTTGTACCTTGGTATGAACACATGGTAAGAACCTGCACATAAAACTTATGTAAACATTTGCATGATCCCCAAAGGGAAGAAGAGGCAAACTCAGGCTATAACTCGATTAGCATGTATAACTCAACTTCTCCGATTAGCAACACCAACTTATTAAGGCTAATGGATTAAATGACATATAGGGGTACATGATGTAAATATGTATTCATAGAATATGGGCAAAATAATTAAGTAAACTTCAGTGTTTTTGGCATAAGACTTATTGTGCAATAAGGTGAAAAGCGAGATACTCAGTTTATCACATAAAGTAACAATTCCAGGCAATGTAAGAATTGCCATTATTGCAAATGAATCTTCATTAAAGACAGAGTTCCAGCATGTTTTATTATGAGCCAATGTGCAGGAAACCAAGAAGTCAAGTCATTTCCCATCTGTAAGAAAACTACCTTTATATCTCATGTTTAGCAACCTTTATTAAGTCTCCATTAGCAAAACTCTTAATAACAAATACAACGTAGTTGGAGGCCTGTCAAGACATACAATTCCTTTTTATTCATAGAATCATAGAATCGTTCTGGTTGGAAAAGACCTTTAAGATCAAGTAGTCCAACCATCAAAATTCTTTCTTTTATTCTCAACAATTCATTAAGGAACCTCCTTAGACGTCGCCATCTCATTGTCTCTTCAAACATTTTAGCGTTTAATGTTTATTTTACCCACTGAAGAAAACTTTCAGTAAAAATTCCGTTATTTAGAAACCTATAGGAAAAAAAGGCACTTGAGTAGCTTTCAACTCACTTTCAGAAGTGAAAGCCAGTATCATTTTTGGAAATCACATTTTCATAACTGTCTTAAAACCATTTAAATATTTAAAAAATTTACTCTGGAAGGACGTGAAGGTCTTTTGATACAATAATTAATGTAATTCATTATATTAAAACCCAGCATGCAGTTATTTTCCTTGGAAATAATAAGTGTCAAAACATTCTTACCCTGATCAGGAAGAACCATTTTAGCAGAAAGGAAATTTCCCTGAGAAATCCTTCTAAAAAAGCGTGTCCGAGCACTGCTGACTTTTCTAACGTCTGCAGCATCTGCAGGAGGCTTTGGAGTGGAAATGGAAGAATCTTCATCTTTTGCAGAAGTGACTAGTATTGGTTTCTGTGACAAAGATAAAGAAGATGTTTTAATAAAAGCACAGATAATTTCATCTTCATAAAGAAAAATTTTAAAAAAATATATATTTACACAAAGGGTTAAGTTCAGGATAGAACAGATAAAAGTTATGTAATTTTGCTCATTAAGAAATTTTCATTTTCATATCCTGAATCTAATGATACCATGCTGCCACCAAACAAGCCAGATAACTACACCATTATCATGACAGAAAGACACTCAGGGGTACAGAAAAAAAACAACTAGCCTGAGTAGGGGAACTGAAACTCAGAATTATTCATTTTCCTCACAAATACTCATTTAGCATCATCTGCAGCATGCTTGTTTGTCAAAAACAAAGTTGTGCTAAAGACTTTGCTGACAATTCTAGAAGCACATTTATTCTTTACCATTTATTTTTGAGCACTAAAGTAGTATTCACAAAACACTTCAAATGTGTTCGTATCATAGGTACCACTTCCTATCACATGGAGACATATCATGCAGATCCAGAAACATGCAAGTCCTGGTTTTATTTATGTCAATACCTTGCATCTTTAGAGGATGTGACCAACCCCCCTGAACCTCTAGTAAAAAAGGCCTGTGCTCTACATTGCCCCGTAAGATCAAGGGTTTCTACCAACTTCCTTACAACAGAGGACCAGTCTAATCCTTCAGAGCTCTCCCTGGTATTAGCTGAAGATAGCCAAGAGGTGAGATCTACTCCCTGCAACCACTGTGGCTAATACAAGCTCTACATTTACAGTGTACTAACTGATCGCTATCGATAAAGATGACCAATAGTACTTTCACCAGAAGTAAAAGCTGCATTTCCTGAATAGCATTCTTCTCTAGTTTTTTTTTCCCACTCTCACACACAAGATAAATGAAAATTTAACTCCAGTATTTAAAACCAACTATAGATACATTTAATCTAAATATAAGTATGGTGAGAATTTTAAAATTTGGTTCATTTAAATATATTATCTTACCACAATTACTGAAGCATGACATTTCTTGGGAATTTTTTCCCCTAATTTCCTAAAAAATGCTACATTTAGATTACTATATTGAAGAAACAATATATACAGCACACATAATTAACCATTTTGGTATGCTCTGTTCTCTTGGGTACTAAACAAATGATCATGACTTTACCTTATTTTTAAAGATTAAATATAAAAAATCTGAAAGGGCAGCTATACTTACAAATACCTCTGTTTTTTAAATAAACTAAAATTGTTACATTAAACAGATGCGTAGGTCAACCTAGTTACTTTCAAGTTATTGACCACAGAATGGCTGAGGTTGGCAGGGACCTCTGGAGGTCATCTCGCCAAGCCCCTGCTCAAGGAGCACCCCCAAGCCGGCTGCCCAGGACCATGTCCAGGCAGCTTTTGAAGATCTCCAAGGATGGATACTCCACAACCTCTGATACTCTACAACCTCTCCGGGCAACTAGTGCCAGGGCTGCATCACCCTTGCAGTGGAAGAAGAAGTCCAGAGGTAACCTACTCCATTTCAGTTTGTGCCCACTTCCTCTGGTCCTGTCACCAAGAAAAGTCTGGGACTGTCCTCTCTGCACCCTCCCTTCAGGTATTTATGTACACGGAGAAGATCCCCGCGAGACTTCTCCAGGCTGAATGGTCCGACTCTTCAGCCCTTCCTCACAGGAGAGATGCTCCAGTCCCTTCATCACTTTTGTGGCCCTTCATCAGACTCTCTCCAGTTGCTCCATGTCTCTGTTGTACTGGGGAGCCCAGAATGCGACCCACCACTCCAGGTGCGGCCTTACCAGTGCTGAGTAGAGGGGAAGGATCACCTCCCTCAACCTGCTGGCAATGCTCCACCTAATACAGCCCAGGATACCATTACCCTCCTCCTTAGTGGAAAGGGCAGACGGCTGGCTCATGTTGATGCTCACAACCTTCTTCTATTTTAGTGATCTTCCACAAGAAAGCTGACTCAGATATCTGACTTCTTATTCTTGTCAGTGTCACTCAGAATTATAATGCAACACAGCAATATTTAAACAGTTTAAATTATTTTCAGGTTTATTTGGGGGGAAAAAATGACAAAACTGACCTTGTAAGTCTCACGCTAATGTTGCGACAGGTGTCCATTTCTCCCCAACTTATTTAAACAGTGTCTTTCCCTCACACTACTGGTAACACCTATTTTTATGTCAGTGTTGCACAGAGTTATTTCCAGAGTACTCACATGATCCAGTGGGCTAAGACGAACACCAGACACTGGTCTTGATTCAGCCAAATCAAAACTGGATGCGTGAACACTAGCACAAAGAAATTAAACATCATATGAATAAAGCGGACCCAGTGTTTTGTGGGTATTTTAACGGCGTGCTTCTTCCCTTTGTCAATGAGTATGGGAAGAAGAAGGAAGAAAGGAAGAGTGACAGAGCACTCTTACACCATCACTCTTCTTCCGTGAACGCTATTTAACTGTGACATCTGGGATTTCAGGAGCACCAAGGGAACAGAATGACAAGACTGCTTGCACACCTGCAGTGATACAATTCTCCAATATAAGCCTAAATTCACACACAAAACCAACTGTGCTTAGCGCCCAAGCCATCTGACACAAGCTGCAGAACAGGGCAGGGCAAAAAAAGCGGATTTGTGCAGGCATGAGCATGCTCCTTCCCATGCAGGGGAGAAGCACAGAAACAAGCACGGATGTCAGCCAGAGCGACCTCATTACCTGGTCACCAAGCAGCCAAGTCACTCTCAGGCTCCTGCCTTCTGTAAGTAAGGAATATCAGATATAGAGTGCCTGAAGTCATGCTGCTATGAAAACAGCACGGACACTGACTTACTCGTACGGCCATTCAAACGTGTTTCAGCATCCTTTCTGGCATGCCTGACACCTACCATTACAAACACAGCTCACGTCTCCTCCCTAAAGTCATTACATGATTAGCATATAAGGAGAGCTAAAAAATGACTGGGAAAACGGATGTAAAAAGCCCAATATACATTTTTCTTCTCTTTTGTCACAAGAGACAGATCTATTGAGCTCTGTGAATTATGCTAGGTAACAAAACTCCAGGCAGAAATAATTTTGAAGTAGTATAAATTTTGTTTAAAAATGAGCATTTCAAACTTCAATGCCTACAATTTCAAATTAAAAAAAAAAAAAATCTGAGAAAGCTCTGAAAAAAGTCTAGCATACAGTTTATGTGGAAATAAACAAGCTTTCACAGTACCTAGGGAAAAGTTGATGACTACCTCAATTAAAAGCATACATTTTCTTAAGAAAGAAGGTGAGTGACAGACCGTTTTCCTATACTATTCTCCACATACAAAACCAGTGTAATGATTGCCTCTGGTAGCTCTAATTCACAGGAACTTCCTGGACTTGTAGGTTAACACCAACAGTAAGGATCATTCAAAGAAGGCAAAGGATGTGGTTAGGAATACAGATTAACAGAGGGAAAAAAAAATCACCAGGAATATAATTAAAGAATCAAATCTCTTGATACTAAAGGATATTTGAAAAATTCTGAAAGCCACAATACCTAAAAACTGAAGGAGGTCTATCTTGAGGAGCTCGTGAGGATCCAGATCCAAAAAGTTTCCTTTGATTCTCTGTAGGTGTAGATGGTCTCCGAGTTGTCAGTGTTCGCAGAACATTTCTGGCTTCATTTATAATCTCAGAACTCGTCTTCTGCTTTGGCACTGAAAGCCTGTAGAATGGTTCTGCCTTTTCTGTATTTTCAGTCTTTGAAGCTTGCATTTTCTGCAAAGTAATGCACAGAAGGAACACTAATATATATGGACAGCACAGAATATAGTGCTGGTTGTAAACTACAAACTATTAATTCATCAATGTTTATGCTACCACAATGTAATTAAAAAGGATATTATAATAAAATTCTAGACAGTGGTGAAGTAGGGGAAAATAAGGCTCCTTTCCCTCACTCTCATTTCTGTAGGAAAATAATGAAGAAGAGGAGAAAGCATCTGACATGGAAGACCTTCAATTTTTTAGAGAGCTAAAACATACCACTCAGTACCACGATGCTTTCTAGGCCAAATGTGGTACTCCCCAGTACTGCAGATAATCTGTTTCTTAACAACTGATTACTTATAAAACATTATAACCCAAACGGGAATTCAATTCACTCCGCTGTGAAAAGACACTTCCTTTCCAATGAATTTAAGAAATACCCAATATAAGTTATCAGCCTTACCAAGTACAGCTTCCTAGTAAATCAAAGAGGTATTGTATCAGAACTGGAGCAGAGTTATCAGTAATTATCATAGAATCATAGAATGGTTCAGGTTGGAAGGGACCTTAAAGATCATCTA
Source organism: Eurypyga helias (assembly GCF_000690775.1). Taxonomy (NCBI): domain Eukaryota; kingdom Metazoa; phylum Chordata; class Aves; order Eurypygiformes; family Eurypygidae; genus Eurypyga; species Eurypyga helias. The sequence continues at coordinate 34,020 of NW_010247984.1, forward strand.
GTTCCAACCCCCATTAATTGATAAGCACAGACAAGGAAGAACAGGCAATCCATTTTTTTTTTCCCCAAGACAAATGCCTCCTTCCCCAACCCACTCCTAAGCACATGCAAAAGAAGATAACACTAACATAAGATAAATTATCAACCCAAACTTTGAACTAGTGTTCTCTCCTGCTGCATCTTCTAGCAAATACAGTGGGCAGTGAAAGACTTGCTTCACCATCTCTCAAGCCCCACAAAAGCAATCACTATCCTGGTGCAGTTCTCTGTACATACCATTCTTGTGATTTTACAGCAAACTCATCATGAGCCTTAAACCATTCAAAATTCCTCTTCTGCTTTTCAAACGTACCTAAAAGGAAAAAATACGTTTCTGCACTGTCTGTGACTCAGACCATCTAGGAACTTTTATTCGTTCACACAGTTTATGACAATGAACTTAGAGTAGATTGAACGTTGCCATCTTGGCTGTTTCTAAACTATGGAGTAAAAATCCTATTCCTCTAGTTTCTCAGTTCACTTCTTCCTGTTCTGCATTTTTACATTTCCAACTGCCTCTTCTATTCTTTCTTTCAGAGCCTGTACATCCTGGCACGGTTTCTTTAATTAATACACAACTCAACCCATTCAGCTGAACTACACGAGATAAAATTGGATGCTAAGTAGAGTGCACCAACCTCTTTCACTAAACGATGTATAATTGCAAAACACAGGAACAGATCAGGAGTCTGAGCCTGTCCGTGTTTTTAATCCTCCCAGTTACCATTAATACATTACTTTTCTTCACCGTGTCTGAATTTGGCTTTCTGTGCTCCCTACTCTTTCCTCTATTACAACACAATTCAAGAGAGTTAAGTAAGGAAATCCACTGCAGCAGTCTGTTTTGAGCAATTATATTGCCATTCCTCACTGAACAGGGAAGGTACATTATCATTCCCTATTCTCCCAGACACTCGGAGTCAAGATTTTCACCTATAAGTGGAAGATCTTCTGCGACATAGGTGGTATGTCTGATACAGTCGTTTCCACTTATGCTGGACAATAATAGCTGTGAATAAATATATAAACAACATGATTCTACAAATCAGAAATTTTAATTAATTCACACTTCTTTTCTGGTCTATGTATTTCCATCCACCCTGATAAATGCTAATAAGTCTTCTCAAGTGATCTAGTATCTCACATGTAATATCTGAGGGGCACTGTTTTCTGTAGTTCTTAAATCTCTGTGCTCTGACATTGAAATGTGTATTTTATGGGATTTATGTATATGTTCTTCATAGTTAAACTAAGAAGCAATCTGAGAGATATGATGTGTTTCTGTGGAACAGGCACCATCTCTGGTACAATCAGCTTAAGGTTTTGTTGATTCTACCTCTCACCTATTCCTCTTTAACTGGCAAAGGAACTTTTCTGCTATAAGCTTAATTAGTTAAGTCCTACTATTTGGGCACTGTTAGTCACCCAATCCATTAAAAACAAAATTTTAACAATTAACGTTGCAAAGGGAACCTGTGAGTTAGCTTGAACGCTTGTGTGAGCTGACTGCATTGCCGCTTCAGTGGAGAGGGGAAAGCACGGCCTTTCCCTCCTGCTGGAGCAG
>NW_010247984.1:35652-37473 GCF_000690775.1 Eurypyga helias
GGTGGACAGTGGTGTCGGCTTCCAGGCACCGAGACAAGCGAGCCAGGAACTGTCACAGCGGGGCGGCAGTGAGAAGAACTTAAGACTTGCTGCTGACCCAGTGAGGGCATGAACACTTTGTCATTCTGGCGTAAGGCAGTACTATACACATTCATAACTGTGGTAGCAATACGATGCCAGTATGTTATTGATATCCCACAGTTATTAACCAGAAAATGTCACAAGTAAAAGAAGCAAGTAAGCAGTGCCATAAAATGAGCTCTGTGTGTGTGTATATATATATATATATGATAGATTAAGAAAGCTTACTCTTCCTTGCAAGCATTTAAGAATCACGAGTAATTCTTTATCTGAATGAGTTTGGCTGTTGTGCCACCACAGTACAACCACCATCTCTTTCTCAAAAGAAAGACCATTTGTACTCTCTATTTTATAATGCCTAAGGCTCCAACATTTAAGCATCAAGCAACTGCTGTGCTGCAACAGCACTCAAGAAGTTTCATCTGCTCTCCAGTGTCCCACACCCCAGAAGCTCTGAGAAGCACCCTGGGCTATATTATGCCAGTTCTCTTCCTAGAAAATTACTCCCTAGATCCATGCATAAGGGAAAAAACCCTCCCCGTCACCAGAAGCTTTCTTCACTTTGATGAGAAGAAGGTACCTGAATCACTCAACTGCAATGCCAGAGGCTAATTTAAAAGATGGTGCAACAAATGAATGCAACAAGCAGAAGGTGGAAGTATAGGGTGAAGGAGCAGCACACAAGAGGGGAAGGGGAAAGACTGCACTGGCTGCCCAGCACACAGTCTGGTTTTACCCTTGGTTTTCATTGTTTATACAAGGCTAGTTCTGTCTGGTTTTGTGTTGAGTTATAAGAATTTCTGTTTTTTCACAAACTCTATATACTTTTCTAAATGAAGTTTCTTAGGTGTAAATAAGGAATAATTCTAATAGTTAGCACTTCTTTCTGGAAATCCAGCAGCATTTCGATTTTGCCCCCCAATCCCAGCACGAGACAGATAAAGGTAATGTCGCAGTGTCAGTGGGGTACGCTCTTCGTCCCCCGCTGCTGTCACCATTTCCTGGGTGGCCTGTAACTTGCACAGATGAGTATCTCCTCTCTGACTCTGCTGGAAGACAGAAGTGTCCAAAAAACCATACTTGGGCTCTTGTCTTTTTTCCCCAGTTGTTTACTCCAGAGGTCTGGTCTTTGCTGTGCAGGAAGATTTGAAAGCAGTGGATAGCAGTACAGGATCAGAGAACCCCCGATCAGTCCTAGATATCTCCAGAAGCGAGACAGCTGCACCCTTGCAGCACTTATCCTGGGTCAATCAGCACACGAGAGAAGCACGGCTGAGTATATCAGATGTGGCACCACATGGACTCTGCCATCCTCTCTCCCATGTCAAAACCGGTGTCATTGCTAGTGTACAGCGTGCAATCATTAAGTACAGTGAGGAGAAACCCTGTACTCAAGCCGTGAACACTCTGCTCACCAACATCTGGATCCAGGTTCTGTCTGCCCAAGCACATCTCTGGAATAGTTAGCACCCAAATACAAGCTTAGTAAAAGTGAACTAGTAATGGGTATTATTAGATATAATTTTAAACATCAGCAACTTATCAATCACAACTGACCTGCTTTCAGCGTGGTGAAATTTTGAAGCAGAGAAATCTCTATCAAAAAGAAGTGCGAATAACGTTACAAGAAACTGAGGCTGCAACCCTCAAGAGGGAGCTCCCCGGATAAGCAGCACCTGTGGAGTAAAGGTACTCGGGCTTTGCGGAGCAACCAACCCAAACCGCCAACACACTCTCCCC
>NW_010247985.1:0-260 GCF_000690775.1 Eurypyga helias
CCAGTACCTGAAGGGATCCTACAAGGAAGCTCTGAGGGGACCTTTTACAAGGGCCTGTAGTTACAGGACAAGGGGTAATGGGTTTAAGCTGAAAGTGAGGAGATTTAGATTAGATATGAGGAAGAAGTTATTCATGGAGGGGGTGATGAGGCACTGGAACAGGTTGCCCAGAGACGTGGTGGATGACCCATCCCTGGATGTCTTCAAGGCCAGTCTGGATGAGTCTTTGAGCAACCTGGTCTAGTGGAGGGGGTCTCTGG
>NW_010247985.1:279-4608 GCF_000690775.1 Eurypyga helias
TAGATGATCTTTAAAGTCCCTTCCAACCCTAACCATTCTATGATTCTAAACTCTCTTTATATGTACAGCAAATTATATTTCTTATTCTATCTGTCTCTTCATGATACTGCAGTATCATGTATTCACCAACTTTTGGTTTATTCTCAAGAAGAGGAGGCATTGCCCTCAACATCACTACATCCAGTTATGACAAATTACCTCCTTGAAAACATGTAAAAATAGACAAATAGAGTTAGATTATACAGACAGCTAAAATAAAGCTTACTACCCTTTCAACAAACATAACACATGTACCTTATAAAAACTAACTAACACTTAAGTGAAAAGAATTGCTTTCACCAGAATGCATGTAACGGACAGCTGCAACATTTCATAGGCAGCAAGTTTTTCTTCAGCATCCTACATATGTGGATTTAGCCCTGGAAGTGTGGCAAAATGGTAGATAATCATAACAAACCATGCAAATTTTAGCTACAAACATTTGATAGAGCTTCACAGATTCACACAGATTCACAGAGTGGTAGGGGTTGGAAGGGACCTCTAGAGATCATTGAGTCCAACCCCCTTGCCAGACAAGGATCACCTAGAGGAGACCACACAGGACCAAGTACAGGTGGCTTTTGAAAGTCTCCAGATAAGGAGACTCCACCACCTCTCTGGGCAGGCTGTTCTCTTATCCAGGAATTTTCTGTTACCCATGATATTCTTCCAGGACCACAGTTCTTTCCAAAACATTTTCTGTTTCCTCAATGCAGAGAGTAGGCAATGCCATTATTTTGGTTTTGTGCTTCCTTTTAAAATGTGTACTAAGCTACCAGATAAACAATTCCAAACTTTTAAACTCTTACATTTTGGTTTATGTTAGTCTAGTTTTATAGAGCCAAAGAATAAAATAAAAGAAAGGTAAACATACTGAATGTTACTGATAAAATAGATTGATTACTTCACCTTTTTCTTTGTGTTCACTGACAAAAGGCAGTGTGCAGTACCATACCAAGTTTGTTCTGAGTCAAAAATGAAGCCTAGTTGGTAGATCAACCATCTACAAAATTATTTCTAGCAGAGAACAGTATGGCTTTTTGCATTTTAATATCTTATGCAGTAAATCTGACTAAATTACTTCTTTAATAAATCATTCAGTACTTACCATGTTTTGTTAATTATTTCAAAATACTGTAATCCTACATAATTTATTTGTTAATTTTTTTTTTATCCTAGAAGAACAATACTGCACATAGTGCATTGGCACCTTCAGTAAACAGTAATATGAATATATAACTACCAAGAGAAGGCAACATAATTATGCAGCAAGGTGCTCCAAAATGCTCATTTAGTATTTGGATAAGGCTAAAAATACAATGTATTCTACTATGTATCAGTAAATACCCATATCCTTCATACAAATAAGGTGGAAAAATCAGAAATCACAAAATTAAAGCTGAAAAAAAAAAAAAGAAGACAGATTTGTAACCACAATCATGCATGAATAATTACAAATTGGAAACGTAAAGATCATTCAAATAATTGTAACTGATGGATAATCCTCACAGGGTGGAAGTCAAAGTAAACAGGCAGTCCACTTTAGAAAGTGTCTAGTGAATTGATTTAACAAGTTTAATATGAGCATCAGTGTGGGGCTATTACTGATCGTAAGCTTTACTGATGTTATTTGTTTGCTTGGAAAAATACCGCTTCTTGGAATGAGCACATTAAGGCTAAAATTGCAGAGAAAACCCTATTACAACTTTATTGCTGGTAAATTGGAACCAAACCTTGTCTGTATATCAATTACATAGAGTTACCACAGAGATAAATCCTTTTTTTTTTTTTTTTTTTGTATAGGCTCAATCTTGAAGACAGTGATGAGAAAACTCCTTATTATACCCTACAAACATCACCAGATTTTCTTAGCAATTTCAAGAAATTGTCAATTAAGTTCTTTTTATTAGGTTCCAGAAGCTGTTAAGTCAAACACAAATCTATCATAAGGCTTGTAACATCACATTATTTAGGCACATTTCAATGTTTCGCTCCTTCATTATCTACCTACCCAAACCCTGATCAAAAGTTCTCATAAAGTGGTTTTCAGTTCTTCCATCTCAAGGTTCAGTTAAATTTAGAGCAAGGGAGGTCTCATTTCTTGTAACAGATCATATAAGGAATTCCCATTAAGAGAGTAGAAATCTCACTATTTAGATAGCTTTAGATACTAATACAGTTGTTCAAAAGATAGTTAATGCTGAATGACACACTGCTGTGTAATTGAATGGGATTGTTAAAGCAATAATATTTACAAAATCTGTCAAATATTAGTACAAATTCACATATCTTTATGTGTCTTGCTGATTGGTAGGGTTTCCTTTAAGAAAAGTAACTGCTTCTAAAAATGAGTCAATAAGTAAAGTTGTTATACAGATCCCAGAGCTGCAACATAGAAATGAGCTGTACTGCTTGCTTGCTGAGCCAAGAGAAGTTAAACTCTTTGTAGGAACGAAGCTTTGAAGTTCCCAGGAAGAGTAAGAAGTCAGTTATTGTCTATAGGATCAGCCCAACAGAGAGCCAAACAGGGCAGTTACTGACAGCTACTTGCTTGATGTCCCAGACAGACATAGAGTGCCCAAGAAAAAGGGGGTCAGGTGGAATAAAAACCAAAAAGCACATCATTATAATGAAGAACTATGGCTAGTCACTAGTACTTCTATATTTCTGTATTATTCACACTTCACACTAGCAAAAGAAATGTTAAAACAGAGGCTTACATTCTGCACCTGGTAAGGGAGTTGTACATTCCTTCACCTGACTACTCCATCTTTCAAAATAAATTGAAAATTGTTTTGAACTCCTATAGTTGGTCCTCACAAACTGATGAACAGGGCTGTTTTTGTTTGAATAGAAAGAGCAATTTGATATAAGGATATAGAAATCTGAATGTTAAAAATGTTAACTATATGTGTTAGAGCTATAGTGGCTAAAGTTAAAGATAGCTTAAGATGAAATGTTTCTTGTGTTGCAAGACAGAAAATGTGAATAAAGTAATTGTGAAGGGGCAGCAATGCAAAAAGACCCAAAAGTTACAACACAAGGGTTTTTCTTCTTCTCCAATAGCTGGCTCCCAATTCATTCTATATCATCCTGGCTAGTTGGTCACAGGATAACGACATTTGAAGAGGAAGAAGGTCACAGCTGTCATTACAGTAGTGACAACCAATCACAGCAAAAAAAAAAAAAAAGTTTTATTTATTACAGTTAATATAAGAAACCTTTACCATGGAATATAATTGTACTGTCACTACACACCAGAGATTTTTAATCCCCAATCATTTCAACATATTTTACAGTTCATTACCCCTTCAGTTAGATATTGCAGGAAAGACTCTCCAGAGTCTACACAAAATCCTTAAAAACTCTACTATTTTTACTCTCATATTTCACCTATATGAAATAGTGGATGATGAATTTCAGTAAAGAAAAAGGACAGATATTCTGCATGAGGTTAGTAAACAATAAAGAGTAAAAAAACCTCCAGGCACCAGTCAAAATATTTTGTTTTTAAAAGATCTAACATTTTGTTTGTGAAGCCATGAAGTCATACAATATCTGCAAGATGTTTATAAAATTTGAGTATGGTACTGTGGAACACAGTATAGCACTGTCTTAGCTAAACAAGATGGACTACATATCCCCCCAATAATACTCAGTGCTCTAACAAACAAATACAAAGTTATATTGCTTCTAGGAAGAGATTACCTCTTATGATTCACATAAGTTCTAATAAGTGTCACTGTGAAAAGGTAAGCAATTGTATCACTGTGAATTTTATTCTGTAAGAATCTATCACATATGGTCATTTTTCCATAATATAGTTCCCAAGCCTTCATAATATAGTTCCCAAGCCTTATTCTGTATTGACTGAATGTAATTTAGACTTTGTAACAACAACAAAAAATAACACTCTTGACATTATGGAGATTGTCTAGTTAACTGAATCACAATATAAAAATACAGTTTTTTATTCTCCTTTCTGTTTTGGTTTGGGGCTATTTTGGTTGGGGTTTGGGGGTGGGCTTTTTTTTGGTTTGGGGGGTGTTGGTTTTTTGTGTGTGCTTTTTTTTTTTTTTTTTGTTGGGGGTGTTTTTGGTAAACTAGATCCTGAAATAGTAGTACAGGAAAGTAGTATACACAGGGAGAGAGATCTATTTTTCTCCATGTTGTATTTTATTTGGGAATTCATTGCAATCTCCACTTCAGCATAAATGGACCATGTAATAGAGAAAAAAACTTCAAAAGTCCAACACACTACCACATACAGCACGGAAACCTCTGACTTCC
>NW_010247985.1:4675-75988 GCF_000690775.1 Eurypyga helias
AAATCTAAACACATCACTGTTTTCACAAGAAAACTTTCATGTATATATTATTTCCTTTTATAAACAGCCTGTTTGCATTTTAATAAAATAAAAGGACATTTCTTCAGTGTCAAAGAAGAAACAACTCAGTTTGGGACATATGAAAACAATACACTTGAAGAAAGGCAATGAACAACCAAAACAGAATTTGTATTTTGGGGTTTTTTTTCTTGTGAATTGTGCAACCTGCAAACACCGCAAAATAATGTAGTCTAAAGTCTGAGTCTATCTGAACTGACCCTTATTCTACAAATTACTTTCCTTGAGAAACATATACGGGGGAAAAAAAAAAGTTAAATTTTGGTAGTCATAAAAAGAGAGTGCCTAGACCTAGTAAACAAGGGAGAATAAAGAAAATTATGAGCAACTCTCAATCTGAAATAGCAAATTAGAAAAACTGTAGAAGAACAGTATCATGTCAATAGAACAAAAAAATATAATCACCAATGATGAAATTGAAGTCTTCACTATTTTCCACTATATTTTCTTCAAGGCCAGTTAAAGCAGAATCAGTGGAATTTATGATGACACAAGGCAGATGAAAGACAATGCAAAAATAAGTCCTCCACTTTGAAGAAACATTCAGAAACATTATTCTTGTATGAACCAGACATCACACCAAAAAGTATTCAAGAAAAATGCACCAGAGTTTGGCTTGCTGGAAGAAAAAAACAACAAAACAAAACAAAACAAAAACACCCAAAACACCAACCCCCAGAAAAACACCAGAAAAAAAATCTGCAGTGGAATCCTGACCTGTTGAAAATAATTTGCTATTTTCTTTGGCAATGGAATAGCTGGCACTATTTTGCCATTAAGTTTTGCCATCAGTTTCACTGCACCTGGATTTTACTTGCTGGTTGATCATTTACAATGGGAATTCATTCATGACAGGAAATTCTTTGGGGGCTGCTTTGCGATGAAGATAAATTGAGAAAAATTTTGGCTATTGGAAGACTCAGCGTAGATATGAGAACCAGAATAACAGTACTAGGTAACAGAGTCAAGGCCCATGAACCTCTCACAGCAGTTCAATAGTAATTTTCAGTGAAGGTATTCCATATTTATGCTGATGTAAATATGACACAGCTAGAGGAATGAGAGCTCCCCAGCTGGAGTTTTACTAAGATTCATTAACTACAACACAGGGTTTATCCACTTGAATCTGGTTGGCATGATATAAAACACCAATGACTAAACTGTCACTGCTGGTAAAATTCTGCTTAATCAGCAAGCTGATGAGTCAGAAAGTAGCCTAAGGTGAGGAAGCTGAAGGGCATTTAAAAAGGGGTTTGCACTTAACTATTGAAATCTTTCTACAAGGCTCTAATGTGGGAGAATAAAGGTATGAAGGAACTCAGTGCTGAGAAGACAAGTGCAGATTTGTCATGAGTAGAAATTTAAGGCAGACTTCCCCCCATTCAGCTCTCATCTCTCCTTTCAGGGGGAGTGAGATTTCCAGCTGTTGACCAAGCCTTTATTTACCTACATTTACCTGCAGTTCATTCATCTAAAATCTGGAAATTTTCATCTTCTTATCTATGAATGGAACAGGATATAGGAGAAGCAATAGGACATCCAGTTAGTACTCCTATCAGAGATACAGAAAACCCTTTTTTCTCCTGTAAAAGCTGACACTAGCTGAGAATGACAAGAGATTTTCACCTTTTTTTCACAGCATATGTAACATAGGTCTTACGAGCATCTGGCACTGCAGGATGTCACAATTAGAGTTCAGTGTATGCACATGGCCAAGGTTATAAAAAATAATTTAATTCTGCCATCCATTTTCACTTCTATATCCATGTATTTTCCTCATGTGCTTTAGAGCTGAATAAGTTTTAGAATCCTAGCATCCTTTCATGCACATACATCTTCATGCGAGTACATCAAGTTACTACAAGACTGTAGTAACTTGAATAAAATTCTTAACATAGGAGAGAAGTCATCTGTACATCATTTCCAAAAGACAAGGTAAGAGTTTTTCATAGGTAAACTGTTCTATAAATTTTCTAAAATAAGAAACGTGAATAAATGCTTTAGTAAAAGAAAACTATGTGTTAGTTTGTAATTTAATTTATCTTCCCTTTTTTGCTTCTTTATGTTGGTTTCCTTCTTTTACACTTTCACCTATTAGCACTAATTTCAGCCCATCCAGTGTTATAACAACAGGTGTAAACCTGCAGAGTTTATACCCTAGTAAAAGGGTGGATCATACAAAACTGGTAAAAAAGCCAGATTTTTAAGTATGAAAGGTTTGCAAAATTATTTTAATCTTTTACAGAAAATCCTTGGAATAGTAGCTAAATGCTAAAACCAGACATATTTAAAACTTTTAAACTATTTTTCATGTTGAATCAATATGCATGTCTAGAACCTTGCTTAAGAAAACTATTCACCATGCAAAGTATTAAATGTACAGTATCAAAGAGTAATTTTTGACATTTTTATTCATACATGCTTATAAAGCTCCAAGACAACAGGGTTTAATTATAAAACATATTTCTACTGCCTTAGTCATGCCAATTAAATTTGATTGGATACTTTCTTTATTCAACAAGCCCCTTTCATGTCATTTTAATTTACTGTCAAAGCAGCCTGAATATTGGAAACTAAATTATTTACTACAGCCCATAAGCCAATAATGTTCCATTTGTCTCGTACAGGGGAAGACCAGACTAACAAGATTATTAAGGACATTACTTGTAATAGTGAATGTCCTTCACTTTATTTGAGCTTCATGCTGTGCTTTCAGAGATCATACTTCAAAAGAGCTCCATTTCATTCCATCACAGAACCTCTGATATAAATTATTCCTTGCTAGCTTTGTAACTCTGATCATAGAAAAAGTGGACCTGATCTTGTTGGGTGAAAACAGAGGTTTCTTTTCTAAGATAACACAGAGTTTATTTGTGCTAAACACCTTTGATGCTTTCCCTTTTGCCAATAATTAAGAACAGGCAGAAATCAGCTAAATTTATCATACAACAGTAGTATATCGGAGTTTAAAATCCCAAGGGCGTTGCTTTTCTTTGCAATGACTTCAAACCAAATTCTGCAATCTGAATACATGTGGTTGAAATCTATCTCATAAGTTCTTAAAAACACTGTGTAGAGAATGCAATAAATGTAAAGCAGAACAGACTTCAGAAAGCCAACAATATCTAGCATTTTACAAAAAGAAACTTGAAAAACAATACAAATTGTCTAAGATATAAGCCTGTCAAACACACTGATAAATTGATAAAGGTTTACAAACGCGAAGACTGAAAAGATAATAATCTGGAGAAGGTAATTCCTGTCCTAGATCCACTCTTCGCCTTTTTGTTATGACTCAAGTTCAGCAAGACTCTTTATAGATTGCTAACTCAAAGCAAATGAATAATCTTGTTTAAATCAATGGAATTGCTTACATGCCTAAAGTTAGGCATGGAGGAGATTTCTTATTTATGGTACTGGAAAGCATTTCAAAGAATCAAAAAAAAAGACACAGAGAAGTAGAAATGGTTTTGAAAAATTGACTAGGAAAATCCTTCAATTTTAGAAAAAGACACCTAGTATATGGGGAAAAACCTCCTTCAAGAACACTGGAAGAAAGGCAAAACATACAGTAATTCCTTTATCTTACATATATGCATGAGAAAAATACCCAACCTTGTGCAATGTACTGTATGCTGAATTTCAGATACCAGCATTAATTGGGAAGATACATGATTATTAAAAAAGAGCCCTATTTCTTCTGCATACAACAATGACTATCCTGAGTTAAGGAGATAAATTTGATATACTTGTGAAAAAAGTAACTAGGATATAGTTTAGGGTCAGTACTGTAAGTCTCACCTATTTACTAGTACTTGTGAAAACTGGGTCTATGTCAGGTTTGCTATTTTTATCATTGTTAATTACCCTTTGTTTTTATGATGTAGGTACTCCCTGAAAGCTCACATGATGTGACAGCTGTGAAAGAGGAAGAAGACTACAAAGATACAAGACTCTTCACACCTTTCAAGAAAATGGTGGAAAAGACAGTCAGTTTAAATTCTTAAAATCCTAAAGACCTTGGAAACATTCACATAAAATGGAACCAAGTATAAAATTCTTAATTTAATCTAAGGATGGACTTCCATCAGTATTTCTGTATGCCTGTTAGGTTACTTGTTCAGGACATTCACCTGTTAGATGCTTTTAAATTATGACAAGCAAAGGAAAACAAAATTCTTGAACATACAGAAATAAAAAGTAGGAGAAGACAGCAGCAATATTTTATTGACAAAAGCACTTTCTTATGATGGAGAAGGGCATAAGGTGATAATTCAGTGTTCCAGCACAGATTTACTGGATAATGGCCAAATATTTCAAAGCAAACACAGCTGTAATGTTTATGTTAAAAACAACAGGCTATGACGGCAATCAGTCAGACATTCTGTATCCTTCGAGTACTTCAAATAAATTGTTTCTTTTCACACAAAGAGAGAGATCGCTAAAGTGCAACATGACAGAAACCTCTGAGAAAATGGTGTTCTCCTTTTAGGATGGGTTTCTTTCTTACATTTTTGAGTGTCTCTTAAAGACAATCCCATTCATTAGCATCACTAAATAGAAACAAAACTTAAAAATAATGCTACTGTTGTTAATTCCAAAATCCATAAAAATTGAGAGAAGTTTTTATGTCTTCCATGACCATTTTGAGCCTTTTTTGCTAACATGGATTGGAACTATATATGCTATACATAAAACTCTGCATGAGAAAAGTTACAATCTGCTCCTGACAACTGAGCAGAAATTTGCCCTGAAATGGAGGGACTTTGTCAAAGTGAAGATTGTAGAGTTTGATTCTACAAAATCAGATACAGCAAATAAACACTCTCTTTTTATCTTTATGTTAATATGTGACACCTCTATTTTAGATCATCTGCCTTAATACAAATTTACTGGGACATACAAAATAAAAAATAACTCAGTGGTCCACATAAAAAAGTCTTAACATCATGTTTATATACCGAAATGTACTTTATGACTTTACTACACTTAAGATATGCTTTCCTTGAATATTTAACTAAAGATATCCCTGAAGCATACAGTGTACTTATCAAAACCCAGAAAAAATAATAAGGTATATGATCTTAAAATTAATTCAGATTAAGGAATGTTAACTTTTCATTTTTAGTTTCCATTATCAACCACTATTAAATATAGATATATTTCAACTACTTGAAAGTTAAAATATTCAAACTTCGTGGGTTTTATTCACTCACATACACTGACGGACAAGAATGTAATGAGCATTCCTTTCAAGCCTTCAAGAATGTGTTACGTATGAGTTACTCACAGAAGAGAAATGTAAGTATTTCCCCAGCTCAGCTATAAAAAAGTGGAAAAAAATTTGGAATGCAAAAAAGTACCAAAACCAACCAAACAAAAAAAACCCCTAACTTTTAATTCAGAGCATAAATCCCATAATGTCCATGTAATTTTACATGAATCAACAGCATAGACTTTAGATGTTAAGCTGTCTTGCAAGCAGTAATCCTTGTGTGCTTCCTGAATTGCCACCGTTTTGTCTTCACATCACTAGTATTTTTTAGCTCATGAGCTTATCAATGTTTTAATCCTTTTTTATAAATAGATTTTATAAGAAATGTGCTAAGAATGAATAAGAGATTATCATTTTCTGCAGGGAAAAGCACAAAGGTGGTATTCCAAAAAATACACACTGAAACATATGTTGCACTCTGATATAAGCACATAAAATTTTTGTATTAATATATGTATGCTCCATTTAAGTATTTTATGTATGTGTGCATCTAAATAAACATAGGTATGCAGTAATGTATATGTAATATAGGCAATGACACAAAATATAAAAATACACAATATTCAAAGTAGTCATTAAGATTCATTCTAGCAGTCATAGCCCTGGGAAAACTCATATATGCGTAACAAATGAATATGATCCCCGTAACTGTCCAGGATACATATAACAGAAGCCGGAACTCAGCTGAGGGAATTATGAAATCCAGGCTACTGGTTTTTATCCCTAACATTTATTTCATATGGGCCTAGATGATAGAAACACTTCCATTTTATATTCATGTATGTTCTTGATAAACTGCAAAGCTGTTCAATGATAAATTAGGCCTTGTAAAGCTATGTAGAAAGATATTCAACAAGTAGCTTCATGCCACTTTTCTCAATTTATGTTACAGATATATTTGTATTAAAAGACAAAAAGGACGAATTCTTTACCATTTCTGTATAAAAAATTATGTGCATAAACTAATGTGTTTTTTTCCTGATTGAACTTTCTACACCATGTTCCATTTTGAATGAGACAGTGAAGTAACTAGCATGTTGCCTCTCTGAAGCCGAAAGCAATTTCCTTTTCTAATTTTAGTTATGCAAAGCCTATGGGCATCATCAGCATTTAGTAATTAGTTTTATAATTACTGCTGTTTTGCTCACTGTCATTCAATTTTTCTTACAACATGGTCTGGGATTGAAACATCCCACATCCACAGCTGTGTAAATTGCCATCCATTTATAAGACAAAAAAAGTAACATTCAACATACATCATTATTCAGTCAAGAATGTGTTATTGGTACTTAGGTGATGCTTTGAGTACATAAGCTGCCCAGTAAAATACAAAGCAAAATATAATTCAAATATTTAGTAAATGCTATATAACACAGGAAACTCTGGAAAATCTAAATTGGAAATAAAAGAATTTCCATTATATTACATTTCAGCCTATTATTAATACCAGTATCTGTTCCAAATATGAAAAAAATAGATAACTTTTTTCTTAAAGAAATATTCAGGTATTGATCTGAAAAAGCTCTCAAATTCAGATTTACTGATATTGTAACGATCATTTTTGCTACAAGAATTCATATTCTGACAGCTAGCTACGACGTCATCTAACCTGGAATTATCTATTGCAGCATATTCTACATACTTGACCAGTTACTTTTCTGAATCCCAAAAATAAATGGGGTTTTATATGACACATTCATTTAAAAAACAACGATTTGTCTTAATTATGTTATACCCTAGCAAAATTAGAGATTGGGTAGAATTCTTACATTGCTGTTTTACAAATATTATCTATTATCTTTCAAAATTTATTTTTTAAAATTTCTAATTTGAAAATTAATTATGAGTTTTTAAAGGTGAGAAATTTAATAGCCAAATAAAAATGAGAAACCTATATGCTCTTCTTTAAAAAGGCATAATTTCTTCAGTGAGCAAAAAGTGCTTTATTATCCGTAACATCTCTAGAAGAAAATTCCCATGAAAGGTTCTGCCAGTGTCAGTAAGCTACCATGGATGCCGATCTGATAGACCAGAGATGTGCTCTTAGCCTGAACCATCTTCCCTCAGCAGCAGTGAGACCAGAGAGCGCCAGCTCAAATACTGCGAACGGGACATCAGCATTGGATTGATCCATATTTGCAATTCCCTCCTTCCTACCACAAAGCAGAATAATATAGTCCTTTTATTTTTATTCCCTGCCCTTTGCCAAGCTTAGCTTGGAGAAAACAGTGGCTAATAAACATAAAGCTGTCATACAAAAAGGACAAGACTGTGCTCAGTCCAGTGAAGGTGGGGAGGAGATATTCTGCTGCAGAGGAAAAATCCAGGCAGATTTCTCTCAAGGATTTTTGTAGGTGTCCTCTATTTTATGTTTTGGCACACGGCTAGAGTCTTACATTTTTGTCTCAGGGAATTAGTAAAGACAAGAAAATAACTCTAAACATTTTTTGCTATTCTTTACTGAAAAAATAAAATCTTGGGTTAGTATATTTTTTTAGTGAATATATAGCTTTCAGTATGATCTGAGTCAGAAAATTCATTGTTTTCCCAAAGAGTAAAAATTTAGACCTAGAGTCATATACAGTGTATGGGACTAGAATATCCTGAGTCAAGATATGAGCAATCACAGTAGTTGTGACTTATTGTTCCTCCAACCCTTCCTAACTGTTCTTACCCACCCCTTACAGATGAACATTTACAGTCTACTCCATACTCACTTTCTCTAATAAGCTCTATAGCCTGCAAATTGCCTTTGTGGGCCTCCTGACCTTATTCCTACTACAGGAAGGTGGTAGATTCCACTTACACAGGGTTACCAGCAAGCTTGTACCATCAACAAAACGCAAAGCTCATTGGGGGCTGCACATCTGACCACATCCCACCCACCTCCTTCCTCAGCTTGACCCACTGTAGTCCAGCAGAACCACAATCTCTCTGAAGCCCCCAAAATGGCAAGCCTACCTGTCCCCAGGGATGCAGGACTGTCAAGAAATCTTGAACAAAATCATGAAGCACACCTTTCAAGGACTGATGCCTACACACTATGACAAAAACTGGCTTTCATCTTTTCTGAATCTTTTTGCATTTCTTCTTTTATGATGGCAGAACTCTTCCAAGTGACAACCTGTACATGGACAAATATTATTACCATCTCTGTCTCTCTTCATTGCTTAAAAAGAAATATAAAGGAACCCTATTGCACATAATTTTTGAGTAGAAAAAATTATTTCAATTTTTGAACCTCTGAAAACATCATATATAGCAAATTGAGGGTTTATCTAGCTATATGCAACTAGATCACTTAGAAAAAAAACCCAGGCATGCAAATACAAAATCTGTAAAATCTAATTTTTTTTTTTTTTTTTTTTATGCCTCAGAAGCTCTAAACCACACAGATCTGCATGCAAAGCTTTTTCACCTTCACAATACGTAACAATATTTTTATTGAAATATTGCAGGAAACACACCTGCATGAAAATAGATGAGTTTTAACAGAAAAAGTATTTTGTGCATTGATGCACCATTCAAGCTACATGAGAAGCATGTCATATACCATGCCTTCCACTTACTTGAATAACATGCTACCATGCTACACAGCATTTAAAAACAAAGATGTAAAATGTCCTCTTCGTATATTGTTTACAACAACTATGACTAGACTACAGGAATATCATTACAGAAAGATATTTCAGAAGCTGAAGTAACTGATTAACTGAAATCTATTTATGTGTTTTTTGACACCTGAGGACACAATGTTTTGGGAAAAACCAGGAAAGGGGATTGATTCCTTCACTCCTGACAGGGAGAGCTGCCTTGAGAATGTTGCACCTGTAAATCAGCAGGTCTGAAAAAGTTTCTCCACTTTGGATGAAACCAGTAAAACATTGTGAAAGGGTAATAGAGGATTCATTGTGGAAGGAATGCTATTTGACGGATGTAGGAGATAATGTAAGTTATTAGCTGTAACAATGACTTTTTTGCTAGCTTTTGAACATAGTCTGCAATAACATGTACAAAGTATTTTGAGATCTTTAAATTACAATTCTCATATAAAGGTGAAGAAGTAATATTTATGTTCCAGAAACTTCTTCATTCATAACATATTCCTGGCCATATGTCTGTAAACTAATAGAAATCACTAAAATGGCATAAAACATGGCACAAAAGTGAGAAAAATAACACATGACATACAACTGACACAACTTAATGGAAAATTTTCAGGGGAAAACAGTCAAATCGTAGTAACATTCACTGGCTATCAGAAAATTATTTCTTCTCATTTTGTCAGTGCCTATTAATACCAGCTATACTGATAGTCAAAGGTTAAAAAAGGGAATAAATTAACATTATTGTCAGTCTTTACATACAGAAAAATAATTAACTCAGACTGTTTATTTATCTACTTTTGTTACTTGATTAAATGAATGATAGGTGACAGGATCCTTGCTTTCTTTTTTTCCCTTTTGTCAGTATAAGTTATCAGTATGAAAGTAAACAGTGGCATTAAAATGATTGTTAAAAACAAAATACACTACATATGGATTCAGATTATTTCAACTTTGTTACACTATTGTAACTTACTAAAATGCATTTCTATATACACAAAGAACTCTATTAATAGCAGAAATAATCTATAACCTGACTTATTTTCCTCTCAAATATCATGTATTAATATTTAGGTTCCCTTTTTAAAAAAGGTGGGGTTTTTTTGAAGTTATGTAGAGAAGTCGTGCAAATGAGTGCAGTTATCCAATTTATCCTTAGATGAATATCCAATTAATCACTGGATAACTTATAAACAACAGTGTGTGCAAAGATGCCAAAGCATTCTTAAATGCTGGCTAGTGTTACGAGTAACACAACCCTAGTAAATATTTTTGAGGAAGAAATCAGGGAAAATATGGGTTAGGAACACTGAAAAATTATCATTTGGGTAATGTGATATGAGGGAAGTAGCAGAGATAGACAGTCAAGTCTCTCTTCACTCTGCCTATAAGCGTACACTCAATCTCTCCCCAGCTGCCTACTCCCAGGCAGGGCAGTGGTGAATGATACTATTTTGGATCCAAGAGGTTTCTTTTCTTACTAGCTTTGAAACAAGAGAAGCAAGACCTAAAGTTCTGATGTTACTTCCTTTAATGTATCCCAGAACTGAAGTAATTGCTCAAAATTTTTGAGGACAGACAAAATCCTGGGTGTCTGAAGTGAGGACTGAAGCATAGTTTCTCCCGAGCTGACCAAACATTGCTGGCTGGGTTTGGAAAGTTAACTGAATGTAACCGCACTTTTGGAAAGTTAAAGGAATTGACCCAGAAGACTGAGGAGACAGCTTTTGTACGAGATTAAAAAGAAAGTAAAATATCTTTCTCCCAAAGCAATTCACAGTGGTAAATGGGTGAGAGCTTGACACCTTTGTCTGTTACTTACAGAATTTACTGTTGAGATAACAAACTGAAGGAAAATCTGGAGCTTAGTTTACACTTGTGAACAAACTACCTGATTCTGAAGAAGCCACTTTTTCTTAAATACAAGGCTGATGTCTTTCCATTACTTGGAAATACTACAGACAGCTGAACTCAAATCATGCAGATAGTCTGAGTCCACTTAACTCTAATTTTGAACCAAAGGAAGTCTGGTTTCAGAAGGAGTTATTTTCTTCCTATTTCCATAGAAATTCTGGCTCCAGTTAATATGCTGTCTTAGAAAGTGATCTCCTTTTCCTTGCAGAGCCCTAACTGCTGTGCACCACAGTGCTAGGATTCTGATTGTACACGTCTGTAGAGGTGACTTTGAAGCAAGTCTGGGTGGAAGGGAACCTTTTATGCATGCTTAGGAAGGACCTCCTAAGCGCACTTAGTTTGGCTGTGCTCTAGTTTCTCTTGTCCAAATATGAAATTGCTATCTGACAAGTCTGCAAGTTATCTGAATAAGACAGGTATCAGACTGGAAGATGGCATAAGGAACTCTTCAGACAAGCCTGAATAGATGTTTTTTTTCCACAGACGTTCCAAATCGTGTAGGTAAGCTAACATTGCACTTGTATCTATCTTGGTCCATTCACCCTAATTGTGAAAACCACTTTCCACAGAACATTACTTCCCCAGTGTTGCCTTGTGGTGCCTACACTCTAATTTCTGTTCTCTCTAACACAGCCTATTCTTACTGAAATAACTATGCCATTGAAGCAACGTTCAGCATTCACAATTATTCTTGAGAATTTACCTCTGGACATTGCTCAATCGTTATAAACAAAAGGAATCCAGAACCACCATAATGTGAGAAATTCAAGTTAATTCCTGAAGTAAAAAAAAAGTCATTATTATTACACCAAAATGCATATCAAATATATGTCATTGGGATAAACCAGAGAATATCACACCGGAAGAGATACTGCAATTTTTACTTTGGGCTTTTATGACATTTACTGAAATATTGTGTTCAGCTGTGGTTTTCTCCATTCTGAAAATATGCTAGAAAATTGCATAGGAACTACAAGGAAGAACTACAAGAGTGATTAGACCTCTGAAAGTCATTCCCTACAGTGAAAGACTAAGAAAGCTCAATTTATTTAGTTATTGAAAAGAAGGTTAGGAGAGTCACAATACCTACATGGGGAAGAGATTTCTGACAGTAGGCAGCTCATTAATCTGGTGGAAAAAGCATAACAAGATCCAGTGTTTGGAAGTTGAAATAAGACTACAAATGAGGCACACTTTTCTCACAGTGACAGTAATTAACCATTGGAACAATCTGCCCAGGCATGTAGTTGACTCTTTGTCATTTAAATGCTTTACATGAACATTAGATACCTTCTAAAGAGATAAACCTGTATCTCAAACAGATATAGAAAATACTGGATGAGGTTCTCCGAGGACTGCAAGAAATCAGACTGGATACTTATCACAGCTGTTCAAAGTTGTACCTCAGCAAAACAGTTCTACAAGTGATCTGCACTTCAAGGACCAAACAACTCATGGCCATCATATCAATCCTTTGTGTGCAGTTCAGTTCAGACTGAATAGCGGGAGTCTCCAAAATCCAGCTTCCTGTTTGGCAGGTGAAATAAGAACTCTTTCAGAATAGATATGGGCATCTTCAAAGATCTTCCTATGCCATGTTCATTGTCTGGCATCCTCACTGCCAGAGACCAAATTACACCAAAATTGACAGTAAGCACACACTGGAAAGCTGCTGAGTGCTGGCTTTGCCTAATGCTTCTACCCAAGGAACATCAGTTGGGCTGACTACAAGCCAGTGATGGGTGGCTCAATATGTAGACCTTGTAAAACACTGGACCTTTTAGTCTCAAGGCTGCCAAATGGCCTCTCAGCATAACTGTCTGTATGAAGAACGCAGTTTCTTTATGTTTAATGAGGTGGTTGGAGAACCAACAGCCTCTATGAGGCTGTTGAAGAAACTAACTACAAAAGCAAAATGCATGATGAGGTTAGGTGAGTTGTTAATTTTCCTCTCAGTTCCTTAGTAATATTTGTCAAAGAAAACTTGCCCTTTAAGTCTTCAGGATAGGATGTTGGAGAAAAAGAATAACGGGGGGCGGGGCGTGGGGGGAATATTTCAGAGATTGAAACTACAGAGCGCAGGAGAAGAAGAGTAAGTAACAGTGTTTATGAACAAATTAAGATGAAACCACCTGACATGTAAAAGTAAAGAGAAAATAGTGTGCTAAAATATTAAATAAACAACCAATATTTAACTTTAGAAAAAGAAAATTAAACATCCCATTTCTTAATCTATAGGAATGGACAGAAAGAAGCATTAAAAATGTAAACCAAAATAAACACTATGCCCTCAGAATATGGTATGAAGGTGGAAGCCCACAGAAAATCACACCTGGACTTGCAATGCAATATACTTGCTACAGGCTTATATAGGGGTTTTTTAGAATACCTAGTTACTCTTTTTTCTTGTGACACTTAAAAGATTGGCAATGGACTAAAACATCTTTTAAAAATACTGAAGGGACTTTTTATAAGACATACTTAATTAAGACAGAGATTCAGTATAAAATGGATTAGCAATATTTCTCCTATTTGATTACTTCATTTTCTACCCTGAGTATAAATCTTAATGTTATTCTGAAAACTATCTCCTCACAGACATGGGTTAAATTTCCTAATGAAAAGCTCATTAAATACAGTATTCTTGAAAAAGACATGAAGATAGCTTTATTGCTTAAGAACTGGACTCTCAGTCCTGGGACATGAGAAGAGGGCTCTATTTTGGGGTCTACCACACACTTCTTGTGTGATATTGAGCAAGTCACTCTTGACTGGCTTTGCAAATGTGCTCAGCAGCTGCTTCTTATGATCAGATTACCAAAGTGCTGAAATCTTTTCAAAATCTGACTATTTATTTTGTTGCTGAATAGGATCAGAGATATTTTGAAATCCGGCCCCAGTTGGGGTGCTGCACTCTTTTGAAAGCCTAGCCCTAAATCTGTATATGCCTCAATTTCTCTATTAGCATTATCAGCACTGTTCTGCTTCATCAAGAGGATGAAAAACGATTGGCATACGCAACAATTCAAATTTGAAAGAGGATATATAAACATGGAGTTGCTCTGATAGTTGTAGAAATGTCATATGTACTTAAAAAAGCAAACAAAACCAGCTCCTAGTTTGTCCTAAACATTTACACAATTGTGGTTTTCTATAAAATCTGATGTGAGGTAATGCTGACAATATTATTCTGGTTGCTATAGGCAATGCTTAGGAATTTTCTATATGTATAAAAATGTGAGCAAAAATATTTCTTCCTCTTCCTTTTATAATGATGAATATGCATTTAACGACTCTTCAGCTGATGAAATAAAACACGGAATTTTGTACTTGCATGTGGTACCCCCCCATGCAAAACAAAGCAAAACCAATTTCTATATGATGCAAGTACAATGCAAAATGACAATACCCCCATGCTTGTGCAGATGCACTCAGCTAACTCTGTAAGAATTATATGGAGTGACGTGCTCAAGCATTAAAATTAAAATTAAGAATTTTCAAACAACTCCGTTTACAAGTGGGACTGTGGCAAAACTCAGCTTAAGTAGTCTATTAAGGGGATTTGTCTTTCTTTCCTTAGGAACAAAAATCACTGCATGACTAATCTCAAAGGTTTTAAAAATAAAAATATTCATCTTGGCTTAAAAGCTAACTAATAAAACAGAAAAGATGTTCCTTAAGGAAGCTCAATATTTTAAAACAACTAAGTTCACAACAGTGTGCAGATTCTTATTTTGCTTGCAATCCCAGATAGATGTAGTCTCTTACATGTTCTCTTAATTGTCAGCTTTCTATGAAGGGTGTTCTTTAATTACAGACAGCTAATGAAAACAGTTTTTAGTGATATCTCTAATGTCCTGGGAAAGTCTTTACTATGGATCCATTGTATTCTACTTTATATCCCTGACTGAAATGGTACACCACAAGAGTATAGGGATTTGGTGGAAAGTCGATTTCCTTCCTCTGGCTTCAAAGAGAGCAGTTACAGAAATTAAGCTGTGTTGATATTGTGGTCAAAATTTGGTCAGACTGTGGTTACACTTGCATATTATATAGATACAAAGTTGTTGCACTTTGGGTTTTAAAATTGCTGGGACTGCCTTCAGTATCTAAATCTCACTCCGTTGACCACAGCTATTCAATATAACTATTATATGAAAATCAGAATTATTATTAAATCCATACACTTCAGACTTCATTTACAGCGCTCTGACTACTATTTACTCCAAAATACTTGGAGTAACTTTGGAAAATACTAATAAGTATATAACAGCAAACATATGAGATGGGAAATACAGATTTACTCATTTCGTTTTAAAAAAAAAAAAAAGTTTGTGTGTTTTCTTTCACTTCAGACAAAGTATTTTCTATGGGTCATAACTTTTGACTTGTAATATGGAGTGATGCCACTCCTGGTAAAACATATATTAAAAACTCTTACTCATTTACATTGCTTTATCCTCTTCTGTAACATATTAATAAGGACATGACGCCCTGTCTGGGGCTTGCTTTTGTTGGGGATCTTTAAGGTTTCTGCTACATTCATTATCAGTTGGTTAATCTATTTCTTCAGCTCTTCATACAGATATTTTTTTTCATCCCTGTAACAGTCGCAAGAAGCTCTAAAAGAAGCAGTCATTCAACTGGACATATACGGTAGAAGATCAGATGATCCAGAAAATCAATAAGCTGTATTAATAGAAGAAACAAAGGCTAAGCTCTATTGAATTTAGCAGGACTTTAAGTATGTCCTTATATTCTCTGCTCTGCTGAAGAGACTAAGGTATGATAGCTATACTGAAACTATTAAATCCAACCACAAGATCCAATTCCTTGACTGCTTTCATTTGCAAAATGGAGCACTACAATATTAAGCTTTACTGAGGTTCTGCCCAAAACATTCTTCATAGCAAAGACACTTTTCTTCTGTTCAGAAAAGGACACAGAAAAAGACAAACAAAAGTTCTATCAGATAGTGCAATCTACAGATAACAACAGCCTTTTCCCATTTTAGATATCAAAAACTACAGCAGTGATTACTTTTTGTCTGTTTCTGATTATTAAAAGAAAAAAGCAGAACAAGCGCTTTTGGCACACCAATTTATTGCACATCTGTAATTGGCTAACCCCATCATGTGCATTATTTGAAAAAGTTATGTAGACTGCACATATAATTATAAATATTCATGCTTCTAAAAAAGACCACCTGGAGCTAACCATGCAACATAAAACATGACCATAAAAATCATATGGAAACATTTTATTAGAGGTTTTGGAAAAATGGACTATTGTGGCACTGACTTTTTCATAACAATTTCTACTGGACAATCCGTATCATTGTATAATGACGGGAAATTAGCTTGGTTTTAATTTGAAAGTTTTCCCTGACTTATTTTACCATCATCGTCAAGGTTGGAGTCAATGCAACTGCAGATACTATTTTCTTCCTGACATATTTACCTCTCCAAGTCTGAAGTCCATGCTCTTGCCAAAACACACTCAGCCAACACTGTCAATGTTGTCACCCATGAATTATAATGACAACACCAACCATCTTGTAGCTGGAATGAGAAAGGTATGTTCCCAACTCAAGACTGGATTTTGAATGATACAGTGAGGATTACTGTGCACACAAAAATATGCACATTAAAGGAAGAAAGAATGAAGTGAAAGGTTTAAAACTTTTTGGGGTTTCTTTTAAATATTAATATTCTTCACCATGTTTTTTGCATTACCAAGTCTGCAAAAAGTAGAGATTCAACAGTGGAAGCTGGTACAAGAGCAAGACATTATGTGTATTCAGTGTTCCAGCTAACGACTAAAAAAAAAAGAATGGCTAAGAAAAATAAATACTATTAAAAGAACATAATGAAAATGCAAAAATGACCAAGTCATTAACAATAACAGCACAAGAAGAGACAAAGGAAGATGAATTGCAGTGTAATAGAATGGAAACACAGTAGTGGCTGCAAGTGAGAGAAAAGACATTAAAGTCACCTGTTCTATTTCCTTCCTCTTAAATGCACATACTGTTTGGTTGTTTTTCAATTTAATTGTGAAGTTATAAGGTGGAGTTCTAGCAACAAACAACTCTTCCAGGGACTGACAACTGATTGACAACATTTAGAAAGAATATTAATTTGTTACCAGCAGTAAATGCTTTGTGTCTCCACAGAAGTGATGGATAGAACTTTTTATCCTACAAATAAAGCACCACGAGAAACTAAATCATTCTATCATTTCTGCTAGCAGAACTGGAAGGGTCAGGTTGGTTCTTCTTATACTTTTGTTCATGCAAAAAAAAGAAAGGGAGACCTAAACTTGAAATGCTTTTCCCATTGTTCCTGTTCTGCATCATGAGAAAACCAAAACCTTTCAAAGTCTTGTAACAAAATTACCTACAGAGAAACAACCAGTAGCCTGGAGCTTAGGACAACAACAATAAAAATGAATTAAACAACAACAATAACAGTAATAATAATACAGTTTTCTAGTCATTATATTTAAATAAATAAACTTCAGGTGGTTTGATTTATTAAGCTGCACAGCTAATTGTCTATGATCCAAACATATTATAATTTGCAAGTTTCAAATCAGCACTTATGCCACATTCACTCCCAGTTCATTGACAATCATGCCCGGTGTGGTTTCTGCAGAAAATGAGAGAAACACTTTTCTTAATAATACCTTTCATTTCGACTCCTTTCCAAGATCAATCAGTTATATATTTAATGGCTTTAGCTTGGTTCTAACAATATAATGGTCTTCCAGTATTTTAAAACAATAATTCTTATGTACTAGTTAGTCAAATGCCTTACAAATACTTCAGTATATAATGCTTACTGTAGTTAACTGAACTTGCAATTTCAGAGAATTAAGCTGGATTTGTTTTATAAGAATTACTTTCCATTTATCCATGTTTGTTGAATAAATATGTAAACTTACTTTTACCCCTTAAGTGGAGGAATTTTCCCAATATTTTGCCTACAACTACTTTGAGGCAGGGACATACAGTACAAAGACACCTCAGTACTACAGAACACCAGCACTGCAAAGAGTGGATGATGCTGACAATTTTATCAGGCTGACATCAGAGGTAACCCAATTCTTTGGCTGAAGAACACATTACAGAATTTAACAAAAAGTTAAGGAATATCTGAGAAACAGTGCAAACTGGGGTGCAGGATAATGATTGTGAAGAGTTTCAGAGTCCGTGCTTCTACCATGTCAGGTATCAAAGAAGCAACACACAACTGTGGCAACCACAGTGAGGCAATCCCAGCGGATATTACTGAGATGTCAGGGTTTCCCTGTTCTGTTGCAAAGATCTACTTTTTTAGCACATCTAAGAATTAGATCCTTTGTGGTTTTAAGTACTTTTAAAATGTTATTCAGCCATTTAAAAAAAAAAAAAAAGTTTCCCCAGCAGTAAATATAGAGAGGTAGCATTCATCATGTACAGGTATGATTCAAACACAGAGGAGGCAGTTCATGGAGTCTTATGCTTGGGATTCCAGCAGTTGGATTCCAAAAGCAGAATGCTTTTGCATGAGGAGCCTGAGAGAGAAACAAGGAGAAACGAACAAGGCCACAAAACCCACCACAAGCTATAATAACCCCATTCTGTTCAAGAAGATATATGAACTCTAACAGCAGATCTGTCCTCCCCAAGTTTTTGTATTGTTGATGACTATGTTTGCAGATAGGAATCTGCACCTCAGATTCGAGTTTATTTTTATTGCTACATATTTCCCTTCTATTTCCAAAGTTTCACACAAATACACATACATATTTTTTCAAAATATTGATTTTGCTCTCATTCTGAAAAAGGATGCTGGTTTATAATTTTCAGGAGCATAGGATACCATATTTTCATAATTTTTTCTTTAAGAGTTCTAGTAATTTCTATTCAAATTTATCCATCAAAATTTTTCTTCAAAATCAATTTCACATATAAGCTTCCCCATTAGGCAATTATTCCCTTAAAGCACTGAGTTTAATGGTTGGCACCCCCCCCCCCATTTACAAAGATTAAAAGCAATCAGGTCATGATTACTTGTCACTAGGCAACCACCAACTCTGAGGCCAATATTCACTTTGTTTTATCTGTCACAATGAGATTCAGAGCTATCTCATTTTGGGTGCCATATCTTTCATACTAGAAAACCATCAATAATTCTCACAAAGAACATTAATATTTTACCACTGAATGACTGAAATTTCCAGCACTTGCTTCTTCAAACACCTAATAGTCTTTTTCTTTAACCTGGTAATAGGTTGATGACTAACTCCTATGGCTGCACTGCACCTATGACCACATACACCGGTTTAGAATGGATAGATATTAAGTTTATAATCAATTTTGATACTGGTACACAGAGCACTTTATAGTGGCCTACACATAAGCAGGAATCAGATTCTCATAAGAATAAGAAAAACATCTGCAAGATAGGGAGAAATAGATTACAGGGCTATCAAGAATTCTCCAGTACAAGAGTAGAAGTTCAACGCAAAGCAGGATAGCCAGATTAGGAGACCCTTTTCATAGCAAACAATACTATCAATTTATCTGCATTTTGCTGTTTTCATCTGATTGATATTTTCATGTCTAAGAATGAAAAACAATGTCTTAGGCCACAAAGACTGAGGAATAAAATTATTATTTTTTTCTTCATCTCTACAGATGGCTTCCCTGAAACAGAATTGTATAGTGGTTCAGAAAACAAGGCTGCTCTTTGTGGAAGGGTTGTGTGGTTTGGCCAGGAAAGGCTTGTTCTATCTTGCATCTCCTGCTTGGAAGTCACACTTAGTTAAAAAATAAAAAGGCTAACAACAGGTAATGTTATTTAAATGGTTTCCACAATGAGATCATTCTGAAGAGAACCACTTATTTATCTGTTAAAAACACATACATATCCAATCTAAAAATTGTTAGAAAATGTATTTAAATTAATGAAAGTAATCCCACTTGACATTTGGGACAACAATTACCATTATCGTTATTGCTTATTTTCTTTCTCAGAGAACTCAAAGCACTGAACTTATTTCCTCAATGCCAAGTTTCGTACTTCAATAAGACATCAAGTTCATGTTCAACCTATACTTATACACTTTATATTGAGAATGGATCCTTTGAAAAACATGCTTGTTTGAAGGAAGCAGGTGTAATTTTGTTTTAAAGAATATTTTTTTTCTTGTGATTATCAAAAGCTTTTTTTATTTATTATATTATCACCACAGAATTGAAGTAACATTGAATGTTCTATTGAAAGAAACATGTCAATCATATTTAGTTACACTGGACAAGAACAATTTGGACAAGAAAACTTTCAGTACACCCCAGACACTAATGGTAGCATCTGATTTCTTTTCATACTCATATATAGTAATTCCAGAACACAGATGTGGAAAACTGCCTAATTTCAGAACACAGAATGCTAAAAGTAGAGATGGCTAAACTAAAAGTGACATCCTTCACTCAGCCTACCACTTGATTAGTACTACTTACTGAAGGCCTATTCACTCAGCTAGAATCTCTCATTCAACTCTTCTCATATGGCAGAAGATAAATAAGATTATTTTACTTAAGTAATGTAAAATGTAAAGATTTTGCTTAAAAAAAAATGCTCATGATAAACCCACTTATAACTTCAGATTGCAGATAATCTCACAATTATTTGTTCATTCAAAGAAAAAATATGCCCAAAATTGTCTTACATACTCTAGTTTCCATCTGTCATGTCATTCAGTAGGAAATTATACTCATGGTTTTGCACAAACACTTGTATCTCCAAAGACAGAAATGAACACCTCACTTCAACTAAAAAAAGAATGAAATTCTAATAACTATTTCAATGTCATCATGCCAAATTTCCAGGAAAACAGTTTGAAAAATCAGGCACAGACTACTGGGTTTAATTGGTGCTTCAAAAGAAACAGGAATTGCAAATGCTGGGAACTGTTGAAGACAAAGACACATGAGCCTTCTTTTTATAGTGACAGTGGTCTTGAGTGAGTACCAGTGTCCCAAAGATTGTCCAAAAAGGAAATACATGGCAGGACTTTACATCAGCCAAACACATTCAACACACCAGAGAACATCATGGTGCCTCACAGTCTTCCTCTCTCTTCCTCTCTTCACTTGAAAAAAGGAAAGAAAATATAGCTTGCTGAAAACACCTACGACATAGTGGAAAAAAACGTAAAAAGCTGCGTGACCTCTGAACACTTTCAGCAACAGTTTCTACTAATGATATAAAGAAATTTGGAGTCAACTTGAAAAAAATTACAATCCAAAATACAAAGTTGGTCAGGAGATTTTGATGTTAGAAAACTACAGCAGGGCCTGGTATGGGTCAGAATGACTAGAGGACTTCAAGTGCCATGCCATGGAAAGCACCACTTATAGTTGGAACACACAGTATTATACCAGAAAAATAATTCCTTTCTTAAATCAGATCTTTCAGAAAACTTCCCTTTGAGTGCCAAGAATTGATTAGTAGCTGGTTTAGTGTTCTCCTCAGAACATATCCCTTAAATACTGGGATTCAAACAGATACTTTTGGAGGGTTGAAAAGAGATGGGAATAATACTGTTATTCATAACATTATACATAGTATGCATAGAATAACAATTTTATTCCTATTGATCCTAAGTAACTTTTTTGATTATTTTCTGCCAGATGAGAATCATGTCCAGGTGTTTAAGAACTGTAATTTTTAAACTTGTTTGTGTATTTGTTTCCAAGAATTACTTCCTACATACAGAAAGCCTTAGACAATGTATCAAAAAAAAAAAAAAGACTGAAATCTGCTGTATTAGAGGGTGGAAAATTTAGCCATTTTTAGCAAATGTCAAGTCTTTGGCTATTGCTTTTAAGATTAATAAAAGATAAAAAGCTTCTAGAGAGCCTCTAAATAAAGATTACTATGAATGCAGAAATGATTTACCAATAGTCACCACAATGAGATTTCTTTAAAGGTTACAATCATCAGTTATTTAGCTGAAACACTACTGAGAATGACTGGTCATTTCTTGAATAATGCATAATGTTCATTTTAGATTTGACCTGTATTATAATAATAGAGATATTTTTACAATAACAGAGAAAACTCTGTTACTTTCCAATTGCTCAAGGTATTTCCATGAAGTAGTTGACTCTGAAAATATTATATGAAGTAACCTGAGTGTTCATTTGCAAGCACAACTTCTAGTGATCTCTACACAACAGGCATAAGAAAACAAACTCAGCAGCCTTTATAGGCTTGTAGAAAATCTGTGATAAATACAGGGCAGAGTAAATGACCTTCATGAAGTAAAAAATTTAAATTATTAAATTGCTGTACAGTACTAGGAGACAAATTTAAAACTAAGCTTGGAAATTTAATTATTAACACAAGAAGACCATCAGCTGGGGGAAGGGAAGGGCGGGGAGAGGGGAGGAGGGGAGCTGAAGGGAGGCAGTTGCCTACACAATGTAAATACCTGTCGTATAATTTTCCAAATACCTTTAAGTCTATTCAGAAGATTGCTTGGGCATGCAGAAAATATAATGTCTAGTGGTTTATTGTAGAATTATCAACCGCACTTTACATGAAGCTCCAAGCTATTTATTTATGTGAGCTTATTTATCCATACAAACTTCTTCAAGGGCAGCAAAAAGCTACCTTAATAAATTAAAATTAATTTCTTTTGATGTAATTTCATGAATCTTTGTTCAGAATACGTTAACAGGTTTCTATGTAAGGAGAACTGGTGAAGTAATAAAATATAACTTTAGTACACAGTTAAACCTGCTTATGGGGAATTCTTACAACATGAAACACTGCTTCATTATTTCAATATACTGACACATAAATAATACAATCCTATTTATTATAAAGCTATGTAGTCAAACAAGGGGAAAAAAAAAATAAAAGCAAAAATCCTTCCTTAGCCCTTCCCCATCCCTTATGCCTAGAAGAATGGGAACAGTATCACCAGATGGGTGGAGAAGCAGGATTATTTTAACAGATAGAGTGAAAAGACATTAATGTTTACCCAACTTTTTAATAGGGAGAAATGTGCTAACCTAGGTCAGACTGTTTATGTTACTGTCTAAAAATAAGGCATCATTTTCACTTAAGACTTTTTTCTTCATTAGAAT
This sequence comes from Eurypyga helias, assembly GCF_000690775.1. Lineage (NCBI taxonomy): Eukaryota > Metazoa > Chordata > Aves > Eurypygiformes > Eurypygidae > Eurypyga > Eurypyga helias. Next base: position 27,693 of record NW_010247985.1, read on the forward strand.
CTTTACAGAAAAAGGAAGCTTCAGTATTCAGATATATATTCTTATTCCACAAGAAGATAATTAAAATCTGATCCTAAATACTCTGAAAACATACAAAAGAGATCCAACTTTCTGTAATACCAGACAGCTTGTAGAAGCACTATATGTCTGTTAGCTACAGGAATTTTGAGAGGAATTATTTATTTTAACAGGCAGCTCATAGACAGCAGAGTCTCCTTTACATCCGCCTTGAAACACTGTTTAATTGCCTGAGAATAAACTCTCATCCTGAAGTAATGGGGAGTATTTGCATATTATATCAGAAGCCTGATGAACCATGTTATACTCATGCTCTGGATGATGTAATTATTACCTTTTTTCCTCAATGAAAATTATATATGATGTTGCAGATAATATAAATTAAATATAGGAAATGACACAAATTTAGTAGCCCAGCTACTAAATCATCAACCGGAAAGTCCTTAGGTTTCTGCCCTCCAAGTCCATCTCCATCCACTGAAAATTGCAACTTTCCTTAACGAATATTACTTCCTTTAAATGGAAGAGCAGGTAAAAGTCATTTGTACCATCAATACCAGTAACCTTTCATGGGCAGTTGTGGGCTGATAAATAAGATTCTATTTCCCCCTCCTCACCCACTCTTAAATGTGGCTTTTCTTTTGCCTCATGCTACATACAGTCCATCTAGTTTAGTTTAGTAGACTAAGAATTTAAATTCTATAATATGTGGAAAAAAACTGAAATGCTCCAATCTCATATGCCTTTTTCCAAAATATGTTTCCTCTAAACTGTAAGATCAGTAGCTGAAATAAAGCAGAGTAGCTTTTTGTGCTGTCAAAGGCAGAACCACGATTCCCAGGGTTTGCTAACTTGCAGTGCTGTTAATACAACTTGCTTGCTAATTTTAAATACTTATCAGAGAGCAAGATCACACTCATCTACTTAAGCAGCATGAGTAAAAAAAAAAAAAGTGCAATACAATGTCCAGTTTACACAAGTTATTGGAAACATTACTTAAGATGAACATGCACACAACCTCTAAAATAACGGATTCTTCTACTGCCCGACTTTAGTGGCAACTCATGTCTAAAACGTTGATTTTGCTGTCCAACTGCTTATTGGAGCATGAAAACAGGGTGTTTAATATTGAAACAGTCTATCTTGGCTGAAATGTTGATAGATGCCTACTGGCTCAGAAGTCAAGATAATTTCTATACGCATTACAAGACAATAAATAAAATCCTAGTCTCTAACATGAAGATTTAAAAATTTGGATGTGCTGCTCTCAAACTTCAGAAATACATGATTCTGCCTTTAAGGCTTAGCCAGAAAATTAAGAGATTGAGTCCTCAAATCAAGGAGTAATGCCATCCTCCTCTCAGACATATCCTTATATAAAATACTAAAATAGAGTAACACAACTTCAAACAATTTAGTCTACTTCACCCAGAACAGTTACAGCTGTAACAGCTATATCAACAGGTTCGTCGTTCAGTACAAAAAAAAAAAAAAAGAGGTTTATTTCACCTTCACATGGTGTCTTTCTCATGCAGACCTCAGATTTCCACATTTGTATCCCTTTAAAGGATTTGATATGCAGGGAAAGAAGAAAGGATGATGGTAAAAATTTCAGTTTAGAGGTTACTAAAGGCTGCCATATTTGATACTATACAACATATTTACTCCATACCTTTTACTGACGTATTAGGTGGAGGTCCTTCCATTCTCAAGTTCCATGGAGGATCACCTTGATTAGCAAAGTCCCTCATTTTCAGATAGCTAATTGTAAGTCGGATGATGGATGCCTTGTCAAGCTGGCTGGTAATGGCTGCAGGCAGTGGCAACAACTTTGCCAGCTCATAGAATTCAAAATTTTCCTTTCCCCGTCGAGAGCGAGCAGCATCTCGGGACTTTTCCTTCCTCAAAGCTTGTAAACTGAAAGAAAATAAAGTAGGATATTCATCAATAGTGTTCTGTCACATTTAACCAATTTACTTTTTCACTGCTGGTCTTCTATACAAATTACTACATTTTCAAAATGCTGTCGTGTATGGACGTACAGACTTCAGGACTTTTTTGTTGCATGGTTTGGGACAAAGAAACGTAGGGGATACTTCCCACAAGATTAGGCATCAGTGTGTAGATAATAAAAAGAACAGATATTGCAGAAGAACAGAAACTGTTCTTGTCCCTGACAAAGACTCTCTTTGCTTTGCTTCGCTTCACTTCATTTGTTCAAATCACACTCACAATTCGATTAATTAGTCATTGGTTTGCAACAGAGCTAAAATTCAATGAGTGTATCATGGCAAAGCAAACACTTGTCTCAAGCTTTTACAATTCTTCCTGAAACCCGGGATTTTATCAACAAAAAAATCATAATTGCCAGATCTACAAAAGCACTCTGGCATATGAAGTAGACCAGTACAATCGAGACATGCAGATCTAATACCATGATTCTGAAACCTCTATTTACCTGTCTTTCTAATTTGAAAATAATTTAAATTACAGAGGTTCTCTTATTTTAATATTCTTAACCACCTACATTTTTGTGGCTGTCTCTAACTCCTAGAACTTGAAAAGGCAGATCAGCTGGGCCCTTAAAACATAAATTAAATACCTCCATTACACTTCCCTAAGAATGTGTAACAAATTATATTCCCTATACAACTCTATACTAATAGCAATTATATTTAAAAATACAGACTGGCTAAGAATTAGGGATGGTGTGATAAATATACATGAGGAAATAACACATCCTTATGCACAAGTAGAAATACATCATCCTACTGATTCCCACACTAAAGTACCTACTTGTCTCTATGAATTCCATATAGACCACTAGCAGCTAGATTTTTAAGTTATATTCTAGGAGAAAATTACCTGAAAAATAAGGTTTCACAATGCTCACTTCAGATGCATTTCTGTTTGATTTCAAATTTTAAATATCTACCAACACAGATGTGTAAAAACCCTCAAAGGGTGCATTAAATAAAGCCAATATAAATATTTTATGCATATGCAGAAACCTGGAAGCTACAGTTGTCTGAGGTGTGAACTGTCCAATTAATTTCAGTGAAGATACCCTATACAAGTTAAATACCTACAATAGTAACATAGGAGAGGGGCAGGCCAGTGTCTCTCCCCAGTTGCTTGCTACTGAAAGCCATGCCACAAGGGATGGCCTTTACTACTTGTCACACTTTTCTCCAGAAGCCAAGTCTGAGGACCTCAAGTACACAAATCAAGTTTGAAGGATCTGGAAGAGCTGAGATGCTGGATCTATTCTGAAAGTCTGCAACAAGAGGTTCACATCATCTTTCCAAAGCACTTAATGATACCCCTATGCAAGAAGGAGGCTTTTTGGACATCCCTACTTAAACAAATCAGAAATATTACAGATCCCAGCAACATTTGAAGGATGCTAGAATAGTCCTTAAGAAGCCCAAAGACTTAGTCCAAAGTTTACAAGTCCTGTACAGGGTTCAGGAGATTGCTGAAGCTGAATAATATACTGCAGTGTAAACTTACATAATGCATTACTGGATCACTAACAGTTTATGATGGAAGACAGTTAAGGTGAAAAGCTAGACTACGTGTGTAAGTAAACAGCACCCTTTGAGAGCCCCCTATGTGTATTCAAACTTTTACAATAAAAAAATTCCAAAGTAAAAGGGATGGGGAGCCGATATAATACAATGTATCAAAAGAAACTCCTTAGAAGCAGTATTATCAATAACACGCTTTTCCTCCGAGCCGTTTGTTATTCTGTCATTTGTGGAAGCTTCACCAAGCAACTCAAGTCAAGGAGTTTATAACTTCTAGCACTCATCTTGGCATCAGTACATTAAGATAAATTTAGAAAGTGTCTGCTGAAATGTACACACAAGTCCTAATTTCTACTCTAAGTAATTCTACTATGGAAATACACTTGTAGTGTCAGACACTGCAATTATGCTGATACAATGGGTCCTTAATTTGGGAGCAGTGATTTCCCAAGCAGGATGCAGGAATTCATTATATATGACCACTGTTAATCCTCTCTGGCATCTGCTATTCTGACAAGTAATATCAGCTTCATCATCAGATGCTCCTAACAGAGCAAAGTGTGGCACTGAGAGGATGCTAGAAAAGAGGAGTGTGAAGCTCACAACAGAGAGAAGTGATGCTGACACAGGAGCAAACCTCACGTTAAGCCCCAACATATGACATCAGGATTAGAAATCGTTATTGGTAACATAAATGAAGTTGATAGAATCTCAGCCTGCAAAAACTTAGAAACAAATGCAGGTTCTCCTGGTAACAAGAATAAAAGTGTGGGAAACTATACGCATGTTTACTAAGTAACTTTCAAAAACATTCAGAAAGCATCAAGAAAGCAAGCATTGCACATGTAAGAGCTGTTACATGATAGAGAATGTCTCTCAACAGACAAGCAAATCTACATATGCTACCTGCAGTACAGTCAAGAAAATAACAGTGAGAAATATAACCAAGAGACATAAATATTGCTCTCTCTCTGTCTTCTGTGGAGAATGGGAAGGAACTCAGATAATTGGATCAGAGTGCATCACTGTACGGTATCAAAGGATGATGTCGTCATACCATGGCAAAACTTCATCTGTTCCCTTATGAACCTACTTCTCAAAGAATTTCCATATACAGAGTCCACTAAAGAAGACAAAGAAGCTTCCAGCTGCTAGGCGCCTGAAAATTCTGAGATGCAGTACCATAAAACCAGATATTTAATGTCTAGAAGACTAATGCTGTTTTAGGTAGTAGGTTTCTAAAATATATATTATTTTTCCTTTTAGGGCCTTTACAGATGGACTGATATAAAGGGGTCTGGTTTTTACAGATGAAAGGGTACAATAAATACTACCACAACATTTCAAAATGGTGTACACAACATTTCTGAAGTAAATTTTCTATTAAAGACACAGCAGATGCAGAAGACATGATAATATGGTGTTGCATAAAAGTTTTATTGGTACTCATAACTCACTTGTGATTTCATTGTGCTTGTGGTCATTCCAAGCTTAACCTGCTCCATATTTTATTCCACATCAATTTATGTATTTTATATTCATAAACGTATATATGAATCCATATCTGTATGCACACCCACAACCTCCAGATCATCTGACAGATCATCATCTGTCACATTAAAGATGGGACAATCACAGCTCCTAATTTTTGCAGCATATAATGGCAATCAAACATGTTACAGTATAACAACAGATGTACTGGCCTACATTAGCAAGGATTTTTTTTATCGTATCAGTACCTCGCTTCTGTGTCTCAGTTTGGGTGGTAAAAAACAGTGAAATAATTTAATTCCATGAGTTTGCATTTTGAATGAAAACACGGGAATGGTTGTGGTTACAAATAAATATTTCTCTCTGCAATTTCAAAATACAGCTTGGAAGCAGATATATAGCAGATTTTCCCAGTTTTAGAAAGGCAACTTTCATTTACATTTCACCTACACTGTTTTTTAAAACTGACTCAGGTAGGACCACCGAAGCGGGCCTCTCAGAGACGACAGTTCAGTCCACCTCAGCTCAGCCCCACATAACAGCACCAGTGGAGGTTTATGGTCCCCCACTACACTTATCATAAATAGCGATTAGACTGGGACAAATGGCCAAAAATCAAGGTTTGATGGACAGACGAGCTCCTGAGCTCCAGACAGAATGGCTCCAGCCAACAGACAGCTTGTCTGCTGTATAGTCATAGTTTTTCCTTGTTATTATTAACCACAATCAGAGAAGTATAGTAACTGTCACAGAGAATGCACAGTATTATTGATAATTCTACTGAAATCATCCCTGATTTTTTGATCACAGTGCAACAGTATACGAGAATAGAGCACTTGTTCTTGTAGTACTAAACAATATCATACTTGTTAATTTGGCTGTTATCGACCACTGGTGAATTTCTTAAGTCTCCAACGACAATATAAATTAGTAGCAGGGAAGCCAGATACAGTACAACAACAATAATTAACAATATGTAATGATGTTTATAACAAGCTTTTTTAGAAAATGAAGCAATGTGTGTGTGTATTTTTATATTATACTAGTCTTTAATTTCAAGGAACAAAAGGCCCACTACAAACATTATTCAACTCTCCAAAGGCCATAGTCAGACAGATGTTATATCCATTTCACAGCAATCAAATATATGGAAAGGATGTGCAACATTAGATCACACAATGAGTCTGTGACCAAAACACCAGAGTGGAGCTAAGTGATCCAACCCCATATTACACCAAACCCCTGAAAGAGACTTCCAGTTATGTATGTCCTTCTGGGTACATTGTTAAATACTTACTTTCTATTCTGTTTAATTGTAGTATTACACAAGGAAATAAATATATGCTGCTCCTGAGTCCACAGGTGTGCATTTAGGATCATAGATAGAATCACAGAATCGTTAAGTTGAGAAAGACCTTTAAGATCACCAAGTCCAACCATTAACACAGCACTGCCAAGTCCACTATTAAATCATGCCCCTAAGCACCATATCTACAGGTCTTTTAAATATCTCCAGGGATGGTGACTCAACCACTTCCCTGGGCAGCCTGTTCCAATGCCTGACAACCCTTTTAGAGAAGAAATTGTTCCTAAAATCCAATCAAAATCTCCCCTGGCAAAACTTGAGGCTGTTTCCTCTTTTCCTATTGCTTGTTACCTGGGAGAAGAGACCAACAACCACCTTGCTACAACCTCCATTCAGGTAGTTGTAGAGAGCAATAAGTCTCTCCTGCATGTTAAACAAACCCAGTTCCCTCAGCCTCTCCTCATGTTGTCATCTGCAAGCTTGCTGAGAGTGCACTCAATCCCCAATGATTGTCCAGATAATTGATAAAGATATTGAACAGAACTTGCCGCAATACTGAGCCTCGGGGAACACCACTTGTGAGTGGCCACCAAATGGATTTAACTCTATTTATCAGGATTCCTTGGGCCTGGCCATCCAGCCAGGTTTTTTACCCAGTCAATTTTTTAATTTCACATGAGAAACACTAGAAATATTCTATATTGTTCTTACCTTGCTCTGTGTTAATCGTATGACATATTATAGAACCACAGAATCATACAACAGTTTGGGTTGGAAGGGACCTTAAAGACCATCTAGTTCCAAGGCCCCTGCCCTCAGCAGGGACACCTTCCACTAAACCATGTTGCTCAAAGCCTCATCCAGCCTGGCCTTCAACATTTCCAGGAACCCACAACTTCTCTGGGCAACCCATGCCTCACCACCCTCTCCATGAAGAATTTGTTCCTGATATCTAATCTAAATCTCCCCACTTTCAATTTAAACCCATTACCCCTTGTCCTGTCACTACAGGCCCTTGTAAAAAGTCCTCCCTCCCAGCTTCCTTGTAGGCCTCCTTCAGGTACTGGAAGGCTGCTATAAGGTCTCCCCAGACCCTTCTCCAGGCTGAACAATTTGGATATTTTATATTTAGAGCAACTTTAGATCCTTCCCCCCTTTTTAATAATATATTTCCATCATTTCTGTATTTTTGTCAATGCAACGTAGTGGATAAGTATGATAGTTTAACTAATATGAATGTTTGTGCATTCTGATCTCTTACAGAAATAATTACCTGTTCTGTCACCTAGTCACATTCTTGAGAAGAATCTTTTCTGGGGCTTCAAGCCAACCACTGCAAACAATGAGGGCAGATAAGCCCATTTATAACAACAGATACATAGAAAAGCTGACTCTTAATGCCTGGGCAATTAAGATCATGTCCAAGTCCACCTATAGGTGGCCACCTATAGACCAAGTTCTGGCCTATAAAAATCAATTTTCATTTCACTAATTTCACAGGAAAATTATACTAAATTAGAAGCTCAAAGAACAGAATAGCATCAATATGAAAATTACTCAATTATTTGGATTTTCTTTTCTATGTGATTCTTGTTATGCCTCAGATTTTTTTCAGGAGTGTTTGTTAATAGTGACATCTTAAAACCAGTGTTGAATTCAAGTGGCTATACATCTGAACACCAGTACACATTTACAGACTCCCAAAAAATATTTAGACTGGGGGAAAGATGGAGGAAGTAAAGCAGAGCAGCCTGCACTACATAATTGCATATATTGCTGTTGAAAAGTCCAGTCTAGCAAGTCAAACATCACCACTGGTGGCAGCAGGAGCCTAAAGCCTCCTATTGTCAAGGTTGCTTGTTACTGGTCTGTTTTTCTAGATACTATGCTCTAGAGAGGTCACAAATATGAACAAAATTGGATAATTTTGCAGTACAGTAGATACAAGTATAGAAATGAAACAAGAGAGCTAAAGCTCATGTAGATGTGAATGTGAATTAAAAGAAGGAAAAAATCTCTCCAACTTCCTAAGACTAACTCAGTTCTGAAAAGATTATACTGACAATATGTTAATGTATTTGCCTCTAATTTCTACACTGTATTTTCCTTTTTTAGGGGGATTCTTTCATTTTGAAACAATTTTTTGACTTGATGTTTTCTCTCTTTGCTTTTTTTTTTCCCTACGATCCCATTCAATGACTTACCTTTCACACAGATTATTTCTGAACTGAGAGTGCAAGAACAAGACTAATAAAGAGCAGTTACACTGTTTAAAAGAGAAGAATACTTTTACGAGGGTAAAACCTCCAAAAAAGAGGAAAGGAGGAGAATCAAAAGCCACATTAAATTTTACCTTCTTCTTTCTTTTTTTAAGTACATATGAGAAGTCAGACAGCCAATTTTTATGGATTTTTCTACTTGTTTGCTTAGGAGATCTGAACATTGCTCAGTCTCACTATTTATCAATTAATCTAGCATGCAGCCTCAAAGGAAAAAGGTCGACCTGTATTAAAAATTCATCCATCAAAAATTCATCAAAGACTTCAGCATTTTAGCTTGTGAACCTTTGAACACCTGCATACTTGTCAGATCTGTGGTCATAGTTAACTGGAATCTATAGTTACTACAGTATCTCTACTTGCTCTGACATGAGCTGCATGAGGAGACTTTCAGGTGAAAGTGCAGTATCAGGTGAAAGTGCAGTACATAATCTAGTGAGACACCCTGCTCCCTCAAACTGTTCTTTTCATCAGACAAGAGATATCTGACATCTGACCAAATTCGAAGTCGGTCAAATCAGACCCTTTCTATGAACAAACACTTTCAGGGGCATTTGTTTTTTCCACACCGTAGATATCACCATTCTTATGGGGAAAAAGTTTGCCAGAAATTTAAATGAAATAATTATCTGACATTATAATCGATGGCATGGTCCAGAAACTGAAGCCATTTAATGCTGTCCAAGTAAAAGTACTGTTTTCAAAAGGCTTTTTTTAATGTGTGAAGAAAGCTGTATTAGTATATGCTGCAAGTTAAAGATGGAACCTTCAAGCTCAAGGTAAAAACTCTGCTGCTTAACTAATGCACTGCTCATAGCTGTCATCATTAATTTATGTTAGCCTCTGTAAACATCAAGAGTATAATAGGCCAATTTCACAACTAAATATAGATGCACATTTTGCCCTTATATAAATGGCAGATTGCTGCTGTAGATCATCACTGCAGCAACACATCAGTAAAGATGCACTGTTTGATGGTCTGATGCTCACACAATATATAAAACCAGTTGTAATGGTTGTTTGGAAGCAAAGTGTAACATACCAGCAAAATTTCATTTGTTCCACAAACTCAGGATATATTAAGCTTGGCTGACAAAGACCGTTTGATGTGCTAAATCAGTTTGACCTTCGTTTTTTGCTTTATATTTCTCATTTAACACATGAAATGACCATTATTTTTTCACTATATAGGAAAATATCATAGAACTGCTTTCTATTAAAAAGGCTCTTTGCCTTGTAGATAGCAAAAATACATTTTGCCAAAAGTGCTTTAATAATTATTGCAAAAATAATGTGCAACTATTGAAAAAAATAATACCTATATTAGCCCAAGCTTTTTATTACATCAGCAAGACTTGAGTTGTTTTTTTAGGCGTTGTTGTTTGACAGAAGAGGTTTCTCTTATTTTATTTTATTTTCAATATGTAAATGTGGTTCAAAGAAATCCACTTTTTTTTCTCAGGAAAAGGTTTGTATATGCTTGAACTAATCATTAAATTGAATGTTTTATCACCAATAAGCACCTTTGTAGCAATGTTTAACTAACAGGATTTACTTCCAGAGTAATTAGAATATAATAATAGGAACCTGGCAGGTTTTTAAGGATTACAAACTCACCATCCTACACAATCTTTTAAAACTAATGTACACTTTGGCACAGCAACAATTAAGTGAGCTGTGATACACCACTTCAAACCCAAACTCTACAACTAGAACACCAATGTTTTGATCTTTTTTTCTTCCTGTGTTGAACTAAGCAATTCCTAGCCTCATGATAATAAAGAAACTGCAGTTTTAGCAAGCAATTTTGCAGCACCCAATAAACAGTGCTTTACCTTGGAGCAACTTGTACATTTCATACCTTAAATTTCTATTTACCAAATCAGCTAATCACTTCACAATTGAACTTCTCAGAACAAAAAATTATCAATTAAAGTGGTTGAAACTCCTGCAAATTATCATTTAGGAATGAAGTAATTGCTTTCATCAGGGCAGAAAAGCCCGCCAGAACAGAAATGTCACTTCAGATTAGTGTTCTCACTCCTGAAGTTATGGATGACACAGCTGATATAAGACTAAATGCCAAGACCAATCAATTGCTTTTGTGGCTCTGTTCTGAGCTGCTGTAAAAGGGGCCATTTTCTAGGATCTACTCTTCATTATAGTAAATGCTATCTCCTTGGTAACATAATTCCATTTCTCATAAATTCCATCTGAGAGCATTGCTCTAACAATGGATGTTTGTAGAAAAGAATGCTGTTGGTTTAATGCAGAGAAATTAAGTGTGAACAGCTGTCAAAGTACTATAGTTTGCTTGTTCTTAAACATAAATTGAATTCTATACATTAAAAACAGAATACTTTGGCGGAAATGAATGTTCTGAACAAGTGTGATATATTGCATTTGTAAGTGGTGTGTTTCTGATTTAGAGTTTAGACTTTTTTTTGTATACCTGTGTTCTGTCTACAGTGGGCACACTTTTCCCTCGCAGAGATTTGTCAGTTTAAGAGAGAGTAGATAAACACTCCACTTATTTCACAGCAGTGCAGTTAGGAAATGTGAAACTGCAGAAGAAAACATGGTGTCATTATCATATGACATGCTATTTGTTAGCAGGCTTGTCTGTGTATAAAAGCCTTCTTTGAACTGCGCCCTTACTGGAAATATCTGTATTTCAATTTGTATTGTTCAGCTTCTAAAATACTAAGAATCTGAGTTATGGTCTCCAATTAAAAGGATATGTGAGAAGCTAATTTGGCGGAACAGCAGCAATTTCCTGCACTGCTCTCCTCATGACTGAAGTTTAGAAAAAAATTCAAGATTACAGATTTTCGTTCAAAACAGGATGAATAGTATTCCTCCCTCAATGAGCATAAGCAATTCCAATTAACAATAACAAGACTTATGTGACAGGAGAGTATTACCAAATATGTAAAGAAGTAATTTATTCAGCATTAAGATGACAAGTGCAATTTTACCATAGTATTTCTGGGAGTAACCAAAGAAATAGCACAGGTACACTGTTGCCAGATTGTGACTGTCATAGAATCATAGAATGGTTTGGGTTGGAAGAGACCTTAAAGATCATCTAGTTCCAACCCCTCTGCCATAGACAGGGACACCTTCCATTAGATCAGGTTGGTAAAAGCCTCATCCAGCCTGGCCTTGAACACTTCAAGGCACCAACAACTTCTCTGTGCAACCTGTTCCAGTGCCTCATCACCCTCATAGCGAAGACGACTGTAGCCCTCAGTGCTCACAATCTCACTATTATGTGATGTGTGGAAAAAAGAGGACAAAGGAGAGAGAAAAAGTCATTGTATGCCACATTTACCTGCTTGAAGAAAACGTAGTACTTAAATTGCAAAGCCTGATAGCTTTAGTCCAGGTTCTCCAAATATGCTATCTCATATAGCATATTAAATATACTATCTAGCACATCACAGTTTAAATATGAGCTTTACACTTTGGGCTAAGAGGCAAATAATACATAAAGAAATCACTCTGAAATGAACAAACGGAATTCAGATTTCTGATTATACTCCTTTTGTGAGTACTGCCTTTAAGAAGGAATACTTCAGATTAAGGGCTTTTGATTTGGTTCTAAATTTATATTTTAAAGAATGAATAAACAGCTGCTATTTTCCTCACCTATGTCAAAGCTATTGCAGAGATTTTTTTACTCGAACTTTTGTATCAGCTACGGCCATTATTTTCCATAATATTATTTTATCAGTGGTATCTCTGGCATAACCAGCTGTGCAGGTAAAAAAAAAAATAAATTTTTTTTAATGGGAGATGTGTTTGCACTAAGTAGTTTTACCTATACCACGAAGTTTTACTACTGCCAAAGTTCTAAGAGCACAGTATTTTTATTCAGATATCCAACGTTTGTTCTTTACAGATGACCTAAATAGGAATTTTCTCAGAGTTGCTTGTGCTTTTTGTAACTATCTGCTCCAATTTAGTTCCTAAAGCCAGGAAAAAAGGCATGAATTTCAACCTTTATATCACACTGGTGCCCCATAAATCTCTTGGTGGTGTGTTCTCAAGTAGTGTAATACCATGACCCATTCTGAAGAAAATAACATGATTTATCTCTCTACCTACTCTTAAAATTGTCATCCTCATAATCTCATAATTCTCCTTCCCATTTAAATTTATTCTTACACTGACGGGTCTATGTTGAACATACGTAAGTTCTGTTTTCAAACCATACCAATGGGAGACTTGACAAGACTTTTCGTGAAGAAGTGTTGGAGGCATACAGGATACACCGGCACTGCAATCCAAAGAAGCCACTGCAGTTTACAGAGACACAAAAGAGCTATCTTAAAACTGACAACAATATGACTTCAACAGGACAGACAATGACCTACATGACCAGTGTCGGCCCTGAGTCCTGCATGCTTTTTGTGCTGCCTGTGATAAAACCTGTACAGATAGAGGTCACACTGGCATTGATACTCAAGCTACCTAGTTAAATAAAACCTGCAGCATATGTAAAAAACGAAGAAGAAATAAAAAGAAGCAAAGGTCAGTCTGGGTGGTGGCTTAGATATACCCATTGAATGCTCAAAACCTATCAGTGCATGCAAATTTTTTCTTATGCAGTCTTAGGAAGACCCTGCTGTCTGTGCAGTTATCCAACTCACTGATATATTTATTAAAGCTCATTTTTCCAGAAGCACAAGCTCCACGCTCCAAGGTGCAGTGTTACCTGTTGAACCATTACCTCCGTATGAGTATGAGCAATATGCAAGGCCTTTCACTTTTAGCCCACCTGGTTTGAACCCTGAGCAGTTCAGTATAAATTAATTTCAGTAAAGCACAAGACAGCAAGAATCTCCACTGATTTCTGTTGCAGAGTGAGAACATTTACTTTCTATTTAACTCTCTGGGACAAGGGGCAACTCTCTAACTGTCACTCAGAAAGAGTTGTGGAAAAAAAAGTCTGAAAACAATAATTCATCAAACAGAAACAAAAAAAATGTGCAAAAAAATTTTTAGGCTACCTGTTTTTTCAAGTCTAAAGTAATGGATTAGATACCACTACTAGTGCTAAAGTGGTGTATGAAGTTTTAAGAAACAAAAACAGACAAGTGCATAGGATTGGACTCAGAACAATGTTTTTAAAAAATTACTAAAAAAAAAAAACAAACCAAACTTGAAACAATACACAAAACCCCATTAATATTCCATAAATCAGTATTAACATGCTTTTTCCAAGGTTGGCTTTCTATCTTCTACCTGTTTCTTGGAGGAATTAGGCTATACTTACGTAACGCAAGGAACATGGAAGACTTGACATATACTGCAATCACATACTTGCAATTAGTTTAGGAAGAGGGAACACTTTTCCCAACTCTAAGCAGAATTGTCAGGGAAACCGTATGTAGGTGTTTCCATTAGCATAAAACAAGCATTATAGTTTATAAGTTAGTAAAAAAGCCTCAAGAAACAACATGTAACTGTGCACAGTGCTCCACAAGTCCCTTCTCAACCCTAAGTACAGAGTATCAGTTTTCATTAGTTGTAAAAATATAGTTTAAAAAGAAAGTGCATCTCACAGACGTAATAATGTTCATGCTCTTAAAATAACCTCTTCAGATGGTGTGAAATACATTAACAAGCCCCAGCAAACTCAGAAACTCACAAAAATTTCATATTACTCCCTTTCTTCCATTCCATTCATACTAAATGAATAAATAAAATAAAATCTATATGACAGTAAAAGTACTGAGTACAATTTAAAGCCATTACCCCTTGTCCTGTCACTACAGACCCTTCTAAAAACTCCCCATAAAGGTTTCCTGTAGGCCCCCTTCAGGTACCGGAAGGCTGCTATAAGGTCTCCCCAGAGCCTTCTCGTCTCCAGGCTGAACAAGCCCAATTCTCTCAGCCTTTCTCCATAGGAGAGGTGCTCCAGCCCTCTGATCATCTCTGTGGCCCTCTTCTGGACTCGCTCCAATTGGTCGATATCCTTCTTTTCTTGGGGTCCTAGAACTGGACGCAGAACACTAGGTGGTGTCTCACAAGAGTAGAGTGGAGGGGAAGAATTACCTCCCTTGACCTACTGGCCATGCTTCTCTGCATACAGTCCAGGATACGATTGGCTTTCTTGGCTGCCAGCGCACACTGCCAGCTCATGTCCAGCTTTTCATCCACCAGTGCCCCCAGGTCCTTCTCCTCAGGGCTGCTCTCAAACCATTCTCTGTCCAGCCTGTATTTGTGCTTGGGATTGCCCTGACCCATGTTCAGGACCTTGCACGCACTTAGTCTTGTTTAACTTCATAAGGTTACTACAGGCAGACCTCTCCATCCTGTCAAGGTCCCTCTGAATGGCATCCCTTCTCTCTGGAATGTTTACTACACCACACTGCTTGATTTTGTCAGAAAACTTGCTGAGGGTGCACTCATTGCCATCATCCATGTCACTGACAAAGATGTTAAACAGTACTGGTCCCAACACCAATCCCTGAGGAACGCCGCTTGTCACTGGTCTCTACTCAGACGTCAAACCATTGACCACTCTCTGAGGACAACCATCAAGCTAGTTCCTTATCCACCAAGTGGTCCATCCATCAAATCCATGCCTCTCCAATACAGAGACAAGGATGTTGTGTGGGACAGTGTCAAAGAGTTTGCACAAGTCCAGGGAGATGACATTGTTTGCCCTTCCTTTATCCACCACTTTCATGACCCCATCACAGAAGGCCATGATATTTGCCAGGCACTATCTGCCCTTGGTGAAGCTATGCTGGCTGTCACCAATCACCTCTTCATTTTCCATGTGCCTTAGTATAGTTCCATGATGATCCGCCCCACGATCTTGCCAGGCACAGAGGTGAGATTGAGTGGCCTGTAGTTCCTTGGATCTTCCTTTTTGCCCTTTTTAAAGATAGGGATTATGTTTCCCTTTTTCCAGTAAATGGAAACTTCACCAGATCGCCACAACTTCTCAAATATGATGGATAGACATTTAGCAAATTCATCTGCCACTTCTTTCAGGACCCATGGATGTATTTCATCAGATTGCACAGACTTGTGCAACTAATTTCTAAATAAAGTTTCCAGATATCATACAGCCAAACCAATTCTTCTCAGAAACCAGTTTAATTACTCAAAGTAGTCCTGATGCTACAAGCTTTTTAAGAGCAAAGTAGTGTTATCCCAAAACCTTTCCTTAGAACACATGCATCATCAATTACAATCCTAAAACCTAAGAAACCACCACAACAAAAAGGCTCAAAGCTGTCACAGTTGAGACATAAATCACATGTCCTAAATAATGCTTACCTTCCACAGTAATATATATTTAAAAGCTAAAGTAACAATATCCTAAATCCATTAGACTACATGTATCACAGACATTAAAATTATCAGTGCTCTGAAATACTGCCCAACAGCCACCCAGCCTACACCTCCACCAAGGAGTAAAGCTCCTTGCAAAAATAATTCCTCTGAAAGGGCCAACCAGTCATAGAGCTCAAGAAATGTGAGTGACAGCAAAACAAGTAAGCATGCAAGATCCAGAGGTAAGATCCCCTTCTGAAAAGCTCCTTGTCTCAAGCGGCCTCTTAATTGCTCAGCAGATAAAGCACATCCTTACAAACTCTCAGAGGTCTACATCAGAGAGGAGTATTATTATTTTCTAGTAACTATCGTCATCGTAAGGCAGGTCATATAACACTACCTAGTAATTCTGGTTTCCTTTTCAACAGTATCAATCCTAATCTGGAAACTCCAAGAATTTCTATTGCTAAGCAGTTGCAATGTTTAAATTAGCCTTGCCACTAACACACTGTGTTTTATTTCTGGTTTCAACTTTGCTGAATTCAGCTTCCAGTCATGGAATCTTGTGATTCTTTTGTCCACTAAAAAAAAGAAACTCCAAATATCTGCAATACTCTTCCTGTCTGGGTAATTAAAGACCATGATCAAGTCACCCTTTTAACCTACCCTTTGACAAGATACTCAACTGTTTGTGTGAACACACACAGTTGTATGTTTTTCAGTCTTCATTTTAACAGTATCTTTTTTTATAACCTAAAAACAACAAAAAAAATTCAACACTGAACCCAGTAGCAATCATCAGTAGTGAACATAATTTTCCATATTCATAGAATCATAGAATCGATTGGGTTGGAAGGGACCTTAAAAGATCATCTAGTTCCAACCCTCCTGCCATGAGCAGGGGCACCCTCCACTAGACCAGGTTGCTCAAAGCCTCATCCAGCCTGGCCTTGAAGACAGCCAGGGATGGGGCATCCATGACAACAGAATTTGTTCCTGATATCTAATCTAAATCTCCCCACTTTCAATTTAAACCCATTACCCCTTGTCCTGTCACTACAGACCCTTCTAAAAACTCCCCCCCCCCCCATTTTCCTTGTATGCCCCTTCAGGTACTGCAAGGCTGCAATAAGGTCTCCCCAGAGCCTTCTTTTCTCCAGGCTAAACATGCCCAATTCTCGCTCCAACTGGTCAATACCCTTCTTAGGTTGGGGGCCCCAGAACTGGACGCAGTAGTCCAGGTGGAGTCTCACAAGAGTAGAGTAGAGGGGGAGAATTACCTCCCTTGACCTGCTGGCCATGCTTCTCTGCATACAGTCCAGGATATGACTGTCTTTCTGGGCTGCCAGCACACACTGCCAGCTCATGTCCAGCTTTTCATCCACCAGTGCCCCCAGGTCCTTCTCCTCAGGGCTGCTCTCAAACCATTCTCTGTCCAGCCTGTACTTGTGCTTGGGATTGTCCTGACCCATGTTCAGTACCTTGCCCTTGGCCTTGTTGAATTTCATGAGGTTGGTAGTGGCCCACCTCTCCAGCCTGTCAAGGTCTCTTTGGATGGCATCCCTTCCCTCCAGCTTATCAACTGCACCACACAGCTTGGTGCCATCGGCAAGCTTGCTGAGAGTGCACTCAATCCCAGCATCCATGTTGGATCAATATTCAATATTTCAATTTATACATTTAATGATTATTTTAGTCCGTATCTGACTCAGCATCATAGGGTTATAGTGCTCTGTTACTCATAAGAAAACTTGTCTTTCAATTTGGGGTTCACAGAAGAAAGAGACACTGAGATATACCTATGAACTACAGTGTCAGTTATGTGTTTCTCCCTGTGTGTTATTCCTGGCCAGTGATGGTATTTATGTTTCAGATATGTCCCATAGGCTATAGAGCAGGTAAAATGTGAGAAAAACATCACCTCACTAATGCCATAAACCAACATAATTTCTCCCAGGCATGTAAAATTGTCTTAGTCTAACCTGGACTGATTCTCTGCAATCATTTTTTCATTTCATTTCTGAGGGGTAAATTAATCACTTTCTCTGAAGACAACTAGGCAAGAGTTAATTTTACACCACCTCAGATTTTTTGGTGTAAAATGGTAGAATGTGGTTAAAATGGCAGAACTCAGAAACAAGCAGAGACAATCTGTCAAAGTTTCTTAATTTCTCTCAGCACAAGATATGCATTTTTCGCTTATCCAAATAATTGGGGTTTCTGGTTTGCAAATGAATGGAAATTCCTCAGAGAGAGAAAGGGTCCCATGTTTCCCAGCACAGAACTTAGATTGAAAGGACTGTCACCTATTCAGAACAGTTCCATCAACTATAGTAATAATAAATAAATAAAAATTAAGACAACTTTATTCCCTCCCTATTCAGCCACAGCATGATGCTTTAAAATTATTATATTTTTAAACTCATCTGACTTGGACAAGCATTTCCCCTCCCCCTCCTACATTTGCCTATCTTCCCTAGTGCTCTGACTGCTTCAGCCCTATGAGGCTGACCTGTGAAGGTAAACAGACTGAGAGAGTATTAAAAAGCACCAATGTGAATCACTGAGGGCAAACAGCAAATCTGTTACAGATAGGCTGATGGCAGATTATTATTATTCTTCTAAGGTTGCTGAAAACATTTCAGATTGCTGTTAGCCATCATACCACCACTGTTACTCAACATGGACAGTATGCCCAGGCCTCAAAAACATTGGTAGGAGTGTTGCTTATGTTCTCCATTTCAAGTCATTGCCCAAGTATTGGATTTTTAGTATACCCAGACACATACACTAAGTGAGACCCCATGACAAAACATTCCTATGGCCATGGTTTTAATAATGAATTCTTGAGACAATCCTCAAAAGCCATTTTTCACACAGATGTTCAAAATATATAGAAAAAAATTAGCAGGATTTTCAGAACCACACACTGCTGGAATAATCCTGCTCCTCGTGAAAATACGCCCTGGAAGCAATGTTTGAAAGTGACAACTCACTCTGTTTAAAACCCATCATCAGTGGGACAACCTCAGTTAGATAAACCAGAAATACTTTGGAGTCAAG
The DNA here is from genome assembly GCF_000690775.1 of Eurypyga helias. Lineage (NCBI taxonomy): Eukaryota > Metazoa > Chordata > Aves > Eurypygiformes > Eurypygidae > Eurypyga > Eurypyga helias. The sequence goes on from NW_010247985.1 coordinate 46,676, forward strand.
GGGAAATAAAACCAGTATACACCCATAAACTCTGCATGTTAATCTTGCAATTTACCTGTTGACAGATCTACAAGCTCACCAGAAGGGAAAGGCAGTGCAATGACTGTTAGACTGCTAGTAATAGCTACTGAGTGATGCTTAAAGCCAGCAACTCTACTAGGTTTGGTGGGGGTGGGGGGTGGGGAAAGGAGGGGATTAGCTACAAGAAGGAAGAAGAAGAGAAGGAACCATCACAAAGAGCTATTATACCTGATGGGCTTTACACAAGACAGATGAAATGTGAGCTTCAGTATTCAAAACAGAAAGGACACAATCGTATGTCTGGTTAACTTACAGGAAATAGTTCCAGAGACAATTTTATACTAACTACAGTGATTTGAGCAATTTTTAAAAATAATACCATCCAATTTCTCTCCATTATACTCTGCTGGCAGAAAATAAAACATTTTTCTTTGAAATGATTGCCTTTGGTTTTGTTAAATCATGCAGCCTGTCAACATGTGGTCACCAGTTTTACATGATCTTTCTGTCTCTCTGGAAAAAAATGTATTTTCAGAGTAATCCCTGATATAAATATGTAATCTGGCATCAGTTGAAGTTGTTGCTATTACTACAAAAAAGATAGATAAACAAACTTTAATATTGTAATAAGAAAAAACATCTAAGTCAAAATGATATATTTTTAATCCAAATATGACAGTTGTTTTCTTTTTTTTTTTTTTCTCAAATGGTAGTCCTGGCAACTCCTGTCATTGAAGAATTAAGAGCAGGAAAAAAAAAATAAGCAAAGTGTAATTCTGTCAGCAGAAGTGCCTGCCCAACTCCATTGATTTCAAAGGACAACATGGACCCTTAGTGTTAAGTGATTTCATAAGGGTAAATATTTGAAAAACATAATGAGAAAAAAAATGTGGAATTCTTCTTTTGGTACAAAACTGTTCCAGCAAGCTCAAAGCAGCTGAACAAATTAAATCTCCAACCTTTTGCTGTCAAGTGGGAATCATGTACTAATAAATCTACAACTGTTTGATTGGTATATGTGCTCATCTCAATGATATGACTAAACGTTTGGAAAAACCTGAATGGAGAAGAAAACCAGAGAAAGATAAAACACATCAAAATTTAATTTAGTAACTTGCATTGATTAACCTTTATGAGAGACTTTGTTTTTACTCAGAGAATTTGCCTATTTAGTACTCTTTTTACACCAGGGTTTTCAGGTTTGCTGTTTTTTTTAAACTGCTTTGTATACTGTGTATAGCTTACATCACATCTTTTCATGTCTACTTAGGGATAAAGAGATACACAGAGTCAATCTTTATAATTAAATCATGACTGTTGACAACAGCGGTTGCTGTGATTTCAGTTTATACAGCTATTATTTGCATTCTTCGGAATGCCTACTTCAAAAACATATGATGGGAAAAATCGTGCACTTCAGAGCAAGGGAGAAAAAGCAGCTGAAGTGTTCCCCATAATGCAGAAGGAGTAAATGTATCTGTGTGATGCTTAATTGGGGACTTCACTGAGAAACAGGGTTTACTTTGGTTTAATAAGTTGTAAACGCTAATTCCCACACCGTCAGCCTGCTGACAGACACTACTAACATGAAAAAATGGGGTCTTGACTATTGTGCTCATATGACCTGTGGCAGGGGCTACTGAAGATGTACCACGTGTACCAATTGTACAGTTTGCAACTGTCTTCTGTAGAGAAATCAGAGAGCAGGAGTCTCATAATGGCCTCCTGCATCACTGAAGAGTGACAGCCACAGACCAAAGCTGGTGCTGAGTAGAAGAAACTTTCTACCAAGTAGTTTTTAACTGAAATGCCAAAAACACTAAACAGCTTTAGAGTCTTCTATTATTACTCAGTATAAAAGAAAGTATTAGCCTGATATGCAAGAAGAATAAACATTAGGAAGAGATTTGGACACTAAAAAGTAATGACTGCAAGACAATAGCAAAAAAAGTTAAATCAGGGTAGAATTTGGATTTTTCAGGTTGTTCAAGACTTGTTTAGACCTACAGCCTTAAAAAACTAAGAATTTTTGTGACAATTTGTAAAGTCTTATTTAAAATACTTTATGAGTTCAGTTTACATTAAAATCTCAAATAAAATAGCATGGATGCTTTGTGTGGCCATCTGCTACTCTCATCAAGTGTCTGTAGTGACAAAAAAAAAAAAAAGTTTTACTGCAGAGATAATTGAGGCCTTTCTAAGAATAATTTCTATTCAGTACATTAGAGTCAAATTTTGCCCTTAGATCTGCACTCTATCTTGTAATATTGGAACATGGTTCTTGTTTGAGCAGTTAATATCAGCCTTCGAGTATAAAACATGAGCTACTAGTATTCTTTCATCCTTTTGCAAAGATGATATAATCTGTATTACATATTTTGGCAGATGTTTTTGAGGCACTCTGAGCATGCTTATAGATTATACAACTAATGCCAATATCAGAGGCTTTCAGTTATCTGAGTTTCTAATTTCAGTCCTACCATTAATTTCAAGAATAATCAAGAGCAAAACACTAACTTGACCCACAGACTCACAATATTAGCCTGGTAGAAAACCTGTTCTAAGTTTTAACTTATGTGATGTGTTTTCAAATCCTCGCAGATCCTAAACCTGCGAAGTTTATTCATAAAAGTAATCCATTAATTTCAATGACATTATAGAGGGATCCCTTAAATAAATCAGAATTTATGATTCAGGCCCATGCAAGCAAGTCTAGCCTATACGTTAGGTGACGTTGAGCTCTGGTGGTACCTTAGATAGACTTATCTATAAAGAAAGTGTGTACTTGATGTTGAATTGAAGATATAATCCCTGCACCATATACTTTTAAAACGTAAGTACTTGAATGAGCTTTATTACTATGGGATGCTGCTTCCCACTGCTTTTATTGCAGCTGCTGGTGCAATGCTCATATGAGCTGGGAATGTTCCAAAAAAGCAGCTTTTCTTTCTTTGATATGACTGCTTATCAGCTTTCTAACTGGCTCTGTATCACAGCATATCATACAATGACACAGAAACAGTTGCCATTCAGCTTGTCTCTCAGTATATCTGAGGAAATCTGTGCTGACCTGGTCTTAGGAAGCATTTTCTTAAGGATGCCCTCCTTCCCCCAGTGTAGATAAAATAGCCAAAGGAATGGGGAGGAAAAAAAAGAAAAAACAAGGAAAACCTGAGAAAAGAAAGTGTGTTCAATTTTCCTACTAGAGACAGAAAGACAGATGAGGGGTTAGCCCTGGTACAGGCCAACTGCGAACTGCTGGTCCATAGTGAGTTCCCCTCAGTCTCAGACTCCAGGGCGCACATATACGGATTAGGGACGAGGTGTAGAAGCTAGCTCTACCTATATTAGCTAGTCAGTTCTCCATACAACACTCAGAGGTGGGGTCTGGATGTGTGGAGTATGGATTTTTTGGTTTTTTCTCCTGAAAAAGAACAAAAGCAGAAAGAACTGTGTAAAATAAAAGGCACAGATGTAGGAATCTGTTTCAAAGAACAGACTGCATCCCCTTGACTTTTCTGAAATATGTTTAGGCCTTCACTTGAAACAGCTGGACACCAGTGAATATAGATATCATTTCATCACTACTGAAAACATGCTATATCTGGGAGCTCTGTACAGGAATAAATAACAGGATCCCAGCTACACAAACACATAAACTGGCATAGACTAGCATTAGAGCTGAAAGAAATTGCTTTCCTCTCAACACTGGCACTGTATTCCCACCCTGCACCATCACTTGCCTTGGGAATAGGAAAGATTAAAATTACTAAGTGATTTTTACTGGGTTAGTTTGCAGTTGCCTTAATCCAGTTTACAACATCCATGTATAAATGCCCATATAAGTGTGGGTGGCATAGAATGAGTAAGAACACATCTCTAAGCACTACCAGCTTAACATATTCATGAAGGAAAGGTGATGATGGGAGCAAGACTATGTACTCAAGCTGAAGCTGTCAGAACAATATGGGTTGCCAGAATGAAACTGCCCACTTGGAGCCTCGCCAAAATTACAATTCCTTTAGAAATGCTTACTTATAAGTATGAAAAGTGCTAAACATTAATAAACACAGCCAGTCAGTATCTTAAATTCTCCCTCAGCTCCATCAGTAATCTAAGGCTGTGCTGGGGCAGTGGTTTGTTTTGGACTTTGGTGGAACTCAATCATATACTGAAACCACAGACACAGAAGAAAATAGATTTCAATATAATTGACAGCATATGTTTTTATATCTCTATTCAGTAGCTGATAGAAATAAATAATACACAGTGTGCCAGTAATAACCATGGCAAATACAACGTCAGCCAACTTCCTGAATTGCATTCCAATGGGATCTTAGAACAGATCTATGCCAGGTTCCTCAGGGCCTCTGTTTGCTTGATTTATTTCACTTCATAGTGGTTTGTAACAAATACAGCAACACACACTTATTAATTACTTCTGCTTTCCAGTTTCAGAAACAGTTTGTTGTTCTGAGAGCTTTTTTCATCCTAGCCTAATTTTTCTTGCTTGAATCCTCCGCTTTCCTTTCTCAAAATATGCAGCAAAGACTTTGAATTAAACTAAAATCTGACTAATGCCAAATCCTGGTTAAAAACAACCAGATGTTACTTGAAATAACATTTTTATATGAGGCTGTTCAAATTTGTAGCCAATTGGGATCTGTCTGGCCTTATGAACTGTTTGCACATCCTTAAGCCATCAGAGATCCTGATAGTAAAGCCAGCTTTTTATCATATTTTGTGATTCTGTGACCTCCTGAGAGAACTGTGGAGCCTTAAATTAATGAAAACATTATTTTAATCCATGCATTCAAGTACATTTTTCATTTTGTGTTTAAATAAAATAGTCCATTTTAATATTTAACAATATTTTATAGTCACAGCTATTTACCTATTTTATAATAGCAGGTCCAGTTATAATCTCTTATACATCTTCACAATTTAGTAACTCCACTAACTTCAAACATGCTATTCTTGATTCTGTCAGAGTTATGTTAGAATCCGTCTCTATGCAACTTAAGTACAACTTGACGAAACCTCACTCCCCTTGTGCAGAGCTTGTCCAACTTTCAGAGGTGAGCATGGCATGTACTGCTCCTGCTCATACCAGGTTACTATAACCATTAGATGCCAAAAACCCAGCTGGGGACACATCTGGTCACATTGTCACATCTGGTTTCTTGCAATACTCAATTTCTTCTAAATGTGCACACCTCTGAGTGAAGCATATTCAGAAATACACACAGATTTTTTTCATAAAGCATGGAACTCCACAGTCAAGAATATTTCAAAAGCTTAGTTTGCAAGAAAATATACAAATGAAAGTCCTAAATATAGGGATTGTTCTGGAGCTTTTTCCCTTCTCTACTCAACCTTTAAATGAAATCATAAATTCTTTTTTCCTGTCTCAAGGTATATCTGACTAAAAGTAGCTTAACCAGAAAACAACGTCAGCCTCATCAGATCTTTGTTCCACCTCTTTTTTGTTTGTTTGTTTTGTTTTCAGCAGAGGGGTGGAAGAGTGGTGTCTTTTGGTGACAAAAAAAAAAGCAAAGATCTTATTTTAATCACCCCAACCCAGATACTGATGGTGAAGGCAGAAAAAAACACAGCTCTCAGCACTGTTGCTTTGAAGAAAAGTGTAATTCATCTCTATTATTTGGCTCTCTTACTACACACACAGAATCCCTCCTTCTATCAGAGTTATATATTAGGCTGTTGGCAAGCGCCACTTCTATATGTTTAGCAGCCTCACATGTAATAGGAGAATCCCTTCCTATGGATGACCAAGTACTCCAACCCTCAGGAGACAGAAGTTCACTCAGCAGACAAGTAATATTCTTCACGATCCTCCTTTCAGTGCCTTTTATTCCCTTTCCCTAAAAACAAACGCATTCTGTGCAAGATATAACTTCATTACATATGTTCATTGTCAGGGTAGCTGGCTGCAGTCAGAGTGCCTTTCCAAGATCACTAGCTAACTCTCTTGGCTAATTTGAGCGCCCTGGAATGGATCCCATCCTCTCCATTAGCCTTTTCCTCTTCTTTGAGCTCTGCTGTGACCTGCAATCTTCAGTCAGGGTGGGGAGGTGCATTGCTTCCAGAGATACTGTGTTCAAAGACAGCATCTACATTTTGTACAGAGTGCTAAACACACTTGACCGTATACACAGATTTGGCTCTCCTCCCTCCTATTTTGGTTTCCTATAAAGCCTGATTTACATACATTTGGGTGTTTTTGCAAATGTGTGATGCTATTCTGCTCTCAGATTCCCACCTGGGCTTTGGATAATGAGAGGGTTTATCTGGCCTTTTGACTCAGACCATCCGACAGGGTAAAGGGAGACCAATCTCATGGGAAGGGCTTGACTATCTTTGACAGCAGAGTGTGGAGATTAAGGTCAGTTGGGAGGGGAAGTAAGTAGGAGTTCTCAGAAAAGATGCACCTCTCCCCCTCATCAAGGGTATATATCCCCTTTTTGCTCTCCATGTCTTTGCTCCATTTCATTGCTGTCTAGTTTGAGTGGCCTGGTGCGCTCCAGCCCCTCGTGCTCAGGGACAGCAGGGAGCGAAGCTCGGAGGTAACAGGGAAAAAAGAGAACAATGTAAGCAAATCATCTGAGAGCTTATAGGTATGGATCAGATGACAAAGCAACATGGGTGATGTCATGGTAGGCATCTGCTGCACACCACCAGGTCAAGAAAAGGAAGTAAATGAAGTTTGCTTTATAGAGTTGGAGGAAGCTTCACAATTTCATCATATTTATCAATAAAGTTATGGAGTAAATCCTTCTCGAAGCCACTTCCAAGTACATGAAAGATTAGAGGTAACAGGGAGTAGCAAGCATGAATTAACAAGGCTAACTAATGCCTGACCAACTCAACTGCCTTTTATGAGATGATTGTTTAAGATGGGTACATGGGGGGCTGTGATTTTGTTTACCTTGATTTTAAAAACATCTTCAATGTAGTCTCCCAGTAGGTCCTTCTAGCCAGACTGGTGAGATATAGACTGGATAAGTGCACAGCAAAGTGGGTGGAAAAATGTCTGAATCATCAGACTCAAAAGGCTGTAATCAGTGGTACAAAGTCCAACTGGCAACTAATTTAATACCGGTGTACTGGTGTCCTTCAGAGATGAATACTGGAGTCAATACCAATTAATGTCTTCTTTAATGACATGGATGATAGGATGAAGTCCATTCTCCTAAGTTCCTAAATGATACCAAATTAAGGGAGCACCAATAGAGGTATCCCCCATGTCCTTTCCTCCCTCCTATATGTTTCACAGATGAATTGATTTTCCCACAATCCTGAGATACTGAACTGACCTTTGCATCTGGGCTGCTGCATAATCAGACAGATGCTTCTGCCCCTTAACAGCTATCCCACACTGATGCAAAATTTACCAATGTCTCCCTATAATTTGTTTCTCAGCTAGAGAGCAGTAGCATTCAGAACAAAAAGTCAGATATGCATCCTTGTTCCACCTTGTTAATGCTTCTAAAGATTCTGTGACAAGTCCATAGTGAAGGGAGAGGTGAAAATCTTGTGAACCAATTTAGATTAATCCTTCCCACCTTGGATTGGGGCATACCCTTCCCTCATTACTAGCACTTTAAATTAAGAACAGATAAGGCAAGACATAAGACATGTTAGAATATGCCACTGTCTTAAAAAGCAAATGCATGTAAAATCAAGCAATAGTTAGTGATTTTGTGAATAATATATTTTCTATTCTTTCACATACATGATTAGTAGTGATAATCTAAGAGCTCCAATTTGCCACTAATTCAAAAGCTACATTTTATGACAGTAAAAAGCAGGGGCCATATAAGTAAGCTTTGCAGATGGCCAAAAGAAGTTATTTAATTCTTCATCAGCTAGTAAGAAACCGCTGCATTCTTGTGTCTTTTCTGCTTTTTTTTATGTGTCACAACGTATAAGCTTATTTCCTGAAATATTGAGAACATAAGAATATTCAAAATATATTGTACTGAAAATGTTACTTAATTGGAGATAATGCAAAATGGCAAAAGAAGACTTACAAAACATGTGAAAGACTAGAGACTGTAAGACAAAATCAAAAGAATTTGCAGTCTCTTCTTTACAGCTCAATTTCTTATTATTTGAATGAAAAAAAAAGGAATGCTTACAAGAAGAAAGAAGAAAGTTTCCATATTCAGTCCAACCTGAATTCTAACATGGCTCTTTGATCACATTTTACAGATCTTTAATTACTTCATGGATTTCCTCAAGTCAGAACTTCACAAAAAAAACCCCCAAAACACTAACAAATCAAGCCCTCCTCACCCCAAAACCCTAATATGATAAATTAAGCATGGAAATGCTTTAAGAATTAGAACAGCTATATCATTAGATCTTTATTAAGGTACTTTTTCCCCCCTGCCCCCACACCCTGCATAACTGTAGCTTAGCCTACACTGACAAAAGAAAAAGAAAATTACATTACATTTGTTCAGGAAATGTAATAAATTATTAGACCTTCACTCTGGTACTCTTCCATTTCTTTTCCAGTTTTGCTGCCATTGAGGTATTAGCAAGGGCTGTGATCTTATATTTTTTTTTCCACACTTTTAGCAAATACACTTATTCCAGCAGGGGATACACCAGCAAATTTTTGCTTGCTTGAAGTGTGTCCAGCCAAATGTCTGACACCACTCCATTCCTGTTACTTCAAAGACATAACTTTTTTCTTCTAACACAAAAGGATAATTCAGTAAAATGGTCATAAAATCAATAGCAATGGTCATCAAGCAATATCAAACACTAATTTAGAATATTATAAGCTATGCATAAGTAAAATTTTATTATCTGAAAAATAGAAGGTTTAAAGTGGGTTTTAACAGTTTCTAGAACTATTAATTTCTACAGATCTTCAAAACATGCATTTTAAACTATTGCTTGATGGAATATTAAAAGGCAGGAGAAAATGTGTTCAATACTCTTAGCAGCTTTTAAAAAAAGCATGACTTCTAAAAAAATTTTCAGCAAGTTAAAATCTCAATTCGGTCCAGTTGCCACCATTACTAAAATGTGTAAGCATTTCTATTCACCTGCAAATCCACATTTTTGGCTAGTTCACCGGTAGCTGAATTTACAGCTGGCAGTTATGCAAACAATTACCCAATCTGCATGAGAACTGATGAAATTTAAACAATTGGATCTAGAGAGTACATTTCACGATGGCTATAAAGAATTAGTTTGTCGAATACTTTAGTATTCACATTTTTAGCACAACCAGGATTGTTGTTCTTCCCCTTTAATGAGAAGGCAGGTCTTTTATTCCAAAATATTTCACTAAAATGGATTCTAACTAAACAGAAAATCTAATTTTATTGAATTATACCATATCCTATCTCCATTGTCACAGGACTGAGAAAAATGCAGCATCTTACTCTTACTTTGATGCTTTGTTATTATTTTTTAAAGCAGGGATCCTCAGAAAATAGTGAACACAAAATAATTAATCTGCAAAAGAACTGGAACTTCAATCCTCCTAACTTTTTATTTGGGGTGGGAGAAAAAAATAATTGGTTATTCTCATCTTGATATAGAACATACTGTATATCTCATAGATATACAGTATGTTCTGCTCCCTGGAACATGCATTGGCATCTGAAGCAGATCATGTGGAGGTAAAAGCTTTTCAGGCATCAGAAATGACAGAAGCAGGAGCAAAGGTAGACTCTGTGAACTTGGATACAGCTCCTTGACCTATATTCAATTAATCCACCTGGTTCTTGTGCTTTATCCAACATTAGAGGCTGCACAGAAACTGTATTAGAGTTCAGAGTACAGTCTTATGAGGTTTCTTCCTCTTAGAAAAGCATTAGAATAAGACCATTTTCACATTTACAAAAAATTGTAACAAGACACTGCCTTCCAAATAATCCACCAGGGCTTTGTATTCGCAGCAAGTAGAGGTGTGAACATGCAAGTGCACAGGCAGACCAAGGCTAGCTGTGGTAGGAATGATGGCAAAGCTGCATATCACCAGTCTCAGGGTGTGCTGCAGAGAGGAAGCCAGCAGGTTATTTGCTTATTTTGGCACTTAACATGCACGGAAATCCATGTTGCTACCGCTTGGCTGCTTTTGGTTGAAGCTAGCCTGGATATACCTACGGATGGTGCAAGGGCAGAGCAGAAGCAGCCTGTGACAAGTGGCTAGGAACGATTTTTCACTTTAGGCAACAATTTACTGGCAAAACAAATGTGTGTGCCCATGTATTCACACACACACACACACACACTTTCCTACACATACACGTAAGTAGCATGTTTCTTTGCTTTTAATTTAGAAAGAAAAAATTCACACTGGATTATTTAGTCCTGAAGAGGAGTCTTATGCATCACTTTGCATGTTTGCTTGTTGCGTGTTTCTTGAAAAATGACTATGCACACACCACAAATGCCTATATTATAAAGTAACTCAAATGGACAGAGTAAAACTTGAAATGGTGACACTACCGGCCCACAGCCATTTCTATCACTCCCAGATGCTCAGATTATAGAATATTTAGGTGTCAAAATGCATTTATATGAATCAGTGCTTGACTGATATACGCCAAGAATGCAGACTACAGTCATCAAAACCTTTCCCACGTACTTCTGTAGTCTTTGAATGAGTTTCACAGAGGTGTCTAGGGGACATCATATCTATCAATCAGCTGCATATAGAAAAAACAAGAAGGAAACAACATGCACACATAGGTGCCACAAACACACACAGCTTTGTGGTACCTATGTGTGCCAACCCTTCCCCCTGCCCCCTCTTCCCCCGTAAAATCACAACCACAGTTTTAGAAAATAATCATCAGGGTCTCTGCAAATTCAGCTCAAAATAATACTGATAGCCTAATCTTTTGAATGCTACAGCTTGTACAATTGCAAACTTCAGGACATAACTAATCATAATGCTTATTTTATGTTTACTTAGAAAAAGAAGAAAAAGTGGAAAAAGTTATCCTGGAGGATTTTAAGAGTTCCAGAAAGCAAAAGCTCTGAGTCATATAACATTGTAAAAGTTACTTCTATATTAAAGACTCTCAAATAAAATCAGAATTGGGTCCTTTCTAATACCAAGTACTACCAACTATCAAGCAGCAGTTCCTTTCCATTCATTATATTAAATGTCAAAATTAAAACTGGGTTGTAAGTAGCAGTTATAATGAAACAAAAATGCTCCCTTCAGTGGACGCACTGCCTATGGGCTTGATAACATAGGATGTTTAAGTACAGAAATAAATATTTAAATTATTTTAAGCTAATGAGCAATGTCACTGAAGTCAACAAAACTATTTATGTTTAACATTATGTACATGTCTAAAGTGCTTTTCTGGACCACAGCCCATATCAACTTCCATTTTATACAAAAATACAGTGAACAGTTTAATAAAATAGAAGACATCATCTAAAGGGATATTGTGAATCACATCAACCCTCTTCTGGCTTTTATATGTATGTCTTAATTAATAAATGTACTCAGAGACTTACTGGGATCCTGTGCAGGAACAGTACATTTCAGACATATTATGTTGGCAGTGTAAAATAATCTGTATAGAATACAGAGGAAATAATAGAGAACCTGGAGCACCAAGTGTTTCAGGTTTTTAGGTATTAAAACTAGCATAACTAAGGCTGTGAACATGTTTGCAGATCTTTTTGAGAGACACAAACTCTTTTTTTGGCAAGGATTTTTGAAAGAAATTAAGGAAAGAATGATCAGGTGAAAATTCCCATAAACAGAAGAGAAACCCAAGAACTTAGAATGTTATGAACAATGCCCAAATTAATCTCAAACTGATTGTGATAAGATTTGGCAATATACATAAAATCAATCTAAACCACAAATGTTTCAAGAGATAAAACTTAAAATACCCTTTAGATTATATGTAACTGCCAGCAACACTAAAAAAAATCCTCTCCCGTTTCTCATCTAAATACCATTTTGGGAGACATTCCATCTTTCAGAACTGCTGATCTTGGTACATTTAATTGAAAACTTGGATATTAAGGATTTGTTTCTTTTAAGTCACAATGTGTGATTAAGTAGGGCTATTTAATTATTTATGCTAAATTGCGTTTCACAGAATCTGGTCTTTAGATACTATTATCTAATTCATAATAAAAAATATTCCTAAAGGTTAATACCTTTCAAAATACTTTTATTTTTCATAATATTTTACTTTTCTGAAGACACTGAATGCTCACTTTCCTTCTTCAATTTGTTATGTGATAAACAGTAAAGGAACAATAATTACTATTTATATTTAGATTAGCATAAAATTGAAAGTCTAGGATTTATGTATTTTAATATAATTTAAGTAAATTGGGAACTATGCGATCTTATTCTTAGTATCTTTCTGTGGAACTTTCATTTGTGCCTTTTTGGTCCTAAAGCAAAAGTTTCCTGCACTTAAGTTTCATTTGGGAAGGAAAATATTACCTCCAGATCATACTTTTGCAAAAGAAAAATATTTTTCCTTACACTTTTGCAGTACAGTACATGCAGAGAAGCAGAAAAATCATGTTCTCTATATTATGGCTTTTTTTTAAAAAAAGTACCCTTGAAGAAAAAAAAAAGATAGGGATAAAAAATAAAAGATTACCATTTGATAACAGCACATTTTAAACTCACAGCCTTATGATATTTATTAGCTTTGATTCTTTTTACATTTCCTACCACTGAATTATTGTTCTAAGACTATTTGAAAAATGTTAACTAAGGATATCATTGTCCATAAGAAATGAAGCATTTTCTAAGACAGCAGGAAATGAAGGGGAGGAACCTCCCTAGCTCCTAAATATAGCAGATTTAATAAATTATATGCTGGAAACAAAATTTCCAGAACTGAGTTGTCAGCAGAGTAAATGTTGCAAACCAACTGAAAACAAAAATAGGTCAGAAAAGACCAGAGGAAGATGTATTATTTTTGAGAGAAGCATCTGAAGAAGTCGAAGAGCAAAAAGCACCTGGGCTGTAGACAAAAGGACAAATGACATCAGTAGTAGACAAAACAAAAAACAAACACAAGAAGTAAAATTCATGCTTTCAAGAAGGAAAAAGTAGTTATTGTATTGAACATATTAAAATCCTGTTCAATGCTTAACATTCACTGTCTCTACAGTATTACTCCTCCATGTACACAATTGCACTAGCTGTCAAAAAACAATGCTTGAAAGATCTCAGGTTGCATGTCACTTTTAATCCTCTTCTAGCTAAGGAAAGCTTCCATGTTGGGCTCCTCAACATCTGAAGCAAAGAATTAGGAACCCTATTGAAGGCCTAAGCAGAGTCAACAATCATGGGGAAAGACTGAAGAAGGGGGCATTGGGGTGGGAGGGGAAGAAGCATCAGTGTTCTTCAATAAGACTAGAGGAGAGAAAAGAAAAAGGAAAGAATGAGGATAAGAATTGATGGAGCACAACCTGACCCATGCATGAACAGGATGGGAGAGATGTTTATGACTTTATATGATGGGTTGACTGTGGGGCTTTGGGGCCATAGACAGCCCCTTAAAATTCCTCATGCTTCAGGTGTACATCTGAATTTTGCCCATAAATTATTATTATTTCAGTACCCAGTGAAGCATTGCAAAATAGATCCATCTGACTTCTACACACAGAACCAATGTTCTTATCTATAAGACTGGGAAGCTCCCTGAATCCCTTCTGCCTAATTAATTTGGCAAAGTGATATTTGGAAATAATAAAATCTAGAACTATTACACACATTTTGAGAATGAGGGTGTTATAATACAATTATTTGAAACACTTTCTTAAAGTATCTATTCAGCACCAGAGACAATGCTCTATATGCCATTTCTGCCAAATTAGAAAGAAAGGTTGAAAAACACCTGACTTCTATAAATTCATGAAATGAAACGGAATAAACTGATCAGAGGATAAAACCATACTAAATATATACAAACTCAATGGCCTCTGAGCATCATTGTTGGGGTAAAACCATATAGTGTAATTATTTCTCTGAAGTCAGTGTGACACCACAGAGTGTTAAATATTCATTCTTTGGAATAAATATGAATTTAGAACTATTCATCTTTTTTCAAACAGCTGACATGCTGCATAAATGGAAAGTATATATATGTTTTTTAAAGTAAACAATACAATAAGTTAAGTGATTTATTATGCAATTTATCTCTTTCCATCTCTGTGCTGTTCATAATTCAGATCCACACAGGGTATTTGATATACCATTAATATTTCCTAGATGTGTTTGACTTTTAAGGCTATGACCATTTAAAATGTTCCAAAATGTATGCTATTTATCATTAGTGTTAGGGTAGTGTCATTTGCATTATTACAGTTAAGGTTGTGTCAGCAGTTCTGTAAGCCCTTATTTTCAGGGGTTCAGAACCTGGCAGTAAGAAGTGGCTACAGGCTGAAAACTAGCATAAAGCATCCTGGCTTGGGAACAATTAAAGATTTTTCTGAAAAAGCTAACAAAGGATTTAGTTTTGAAATTCTGCAAAAGAGAAAGAAGCAGGTTCTCGTGTTTCAGAGCTGAAGTTCTGTTGGCAGATCTTAGAACTTGTTTTGTGCAGAAATTAAGGCAAAAAAATGTCCTGTGGGAGATGGAGAATGCTGGTGAGCTGGGGAGGGTAGAGACAAACTACTGTTCTTTTGAGCAACTCAGCCATGTGTATTTCAAACAATCAAACCAATAAAGCAGGGCATCTCAGCAACATCTGTAGTACCTGGAAATTCAATCAGTATACCTTTTGCATGTGACTTCAGATATCAGAATGGAGAACATCCGTAAGTGCATTAACCTAGAAGCGTTCTTCCTACATAGCAATACCAGGATAAGCTTCAGTGTAAATGGTCATGTTTTAGTTGCGACTTCACTGACCTTCCATTTTGATTGGTTTATCTTAACTAGACTGAAATTGGTGTCATACAGAATTATTGTGCCACAGCTAATATTCACACAAGAAATCCTGACAACTATTTCAAGATTTTTTATGCTGCTCTGAAACTCTTTTGAGGAGATACATTCTGGAAGAATGTATGGTAAACTCTTGCAGAAACTGAGTTGGTAGTAAAGGAATGAAGAATGGAAAACCTACCCCATAGTGCTGGTCAACCATCTTTCCAGTTTGAAGTTATAGTTTGCCTCTCTTTCTGCTACAACACACAATTTGCTTCTACTTTCTCAAAACAATAGCTAATGTATTTAAGAGACCAGGAGCATTGATAAACATCCCATATGCCTGTGGACCCACCATGAATATTGCTTTCAGATAAGCACTAAAACTACTAAAATTTGCCACATTCACCATGAGAAGGGTTGGATTACTCAGAATTGCCATTTATTTCTTTTCCTCACTACTGTCAACTCCCATGCAGTAGAAATTGAGATTCTGTGAGAAATTTCACATTTGCCAGCCTGTTGTTGTTGTTGTTGTTGGGGGTTTGGTTGGTTGGTTTTGTGATCGTCTTTGTCCCCCGCAACCAGCTGGGCCATGCAACAAGAATACAGTACTTTTCAAGTCCTGCTTTCAGAACCTCTAATGCCCATGTTGCCCTTCTTTCCCAATACAGTTCTTGTAAATTCAGAGTTCAGAGCCGAGCCCCAGAGGAATTGCTTCTTCCCACCAGAATGGCCTGCTTTGTCTTCCTTTTATCCACATACAGGTATTCAGCAGATCTCCCTACTCCCCAAACTCCAAGATTTTATTCTTCCCTGTCATGATTTTGCCTTTGCCTTTCTGTTGACTCTAACATGACCCTTTCTATGTACATCAATAGGAGTCATGCCCCAGTGTCTTCTCTAAGATTCAATTGCAATGAGGCTATACCACCTGAAAAGTAAGTTGCTAACAGCCCACCACTTCTTCTCTCTCAGTCTCTCAGCAAGAGGGATAAATAAATAAATAAATAGATAGATAAATAAAAAATTTCTTTGTCAGAACTAAGTATCAACTCCTAAACAAATAAAACAGTTGTTCTTAACAGAGTCATCTTTTCAGGGACACAGACTGAACATCTCTGACCAGGAAGGCTGAATGTTTCTGGTCATAACAGAACTTACTTGTTACCCTTCTCATCAAGCAGTCTCTCCCCAACCAGTCAAGTTATTTAAGACTTTTTACCTGTTCTGTCCTGCACTGTAGCAAGATACAAAACTTTAATAAAAAAGACAATCTAGTAATGCTTGAAAACTCAGGCTTTATGGCTGATTGCACCACTCCTGTATAAAACCAGGGGAAGAACTCTGGGGAACCAGGGAAAGCTATCTTGTAAAACATGATTGAGTAATAACTGATTATCAAATATTTTACTTGTGGATTCTCCTTACATTCCACCAGAGGGCTACAGAACTCCCAAAATACTTAAAAACAAAGTTTCTAACCTTTCCAAAGTAAATTATGTTCTGTATATCATTTCCAATTTGCTATGAGTATAGTTTTCAACTGATTTTTAGAGATAAGTTAAAAAAAATCAGCGTAACTTTTGTCATATTGCAATTTGCAAACACACTTTCAGATTAAAATCTGAGACAGGGCAGATTTAAAGAATGGTTTCAACATGTCTGAAGCATTGTCTGTCGGTCATGTTTCCATTTCTGTCTTCAGAAAAACTGAGAGAAACCCTCCTACTTTCTATTTTTCACATACTTTGCACATCCACCACATAGAGCTGCACCATGCACATTATCCAAGTTTCCATTTATTTGCAATTATTTTTCTCTTGTATGAAAAGTAAAAAGTAAAAACTTTTCACTCCACAAATGTACTGCTTCTGGATGCATGCCATTCACCTTTTCCGGCTATCAAGAGCTCCTACTTGTGACATCACAAGTTGGATAAGAAACCATGGCACATGCAGTAATGAAGATCAAATTTAAAGAAGATGACCAGTAACAGGAAACAAATGCACACATTATATAAATAATGATGTATAAAAAGTTTTTTGAGGAAAAAAATGAGGTCATGAGTAAATTTTTCATCAAAGTTTAATACACACTGCTGGTTTTCTTTTTGTGGAACTGGACTTTATTCTCATCAGCTCACATCAAATTAAATTGACAGCCAAATAAAACTTACAGAAATCTTCAATTTAAATTATACCAAAACCCAGGTAAGGAGAGTGACAGTTAGCAAAAGAAGAATTGATCCTTAATCTCCACCTAGCAATATGTTCAGAACAATGAATAGCAATCAGTTTAACCCCTTTTCCTTGTATATAATGCACTGGCAATTTCATTTTTGTTTTACATGCTACATGGTATTGGCTTTTTCCCTTCACAGTATAAATATGACAATCTACACCATTCATACTGTCAGCTATGAAATAGTAAGATATATTTCTTCATTCCATACACAAAGAGAAGTTAAATTTATGAATTCAGCAGTAAGGCTAATCATTCTTTCATACTATTTTAGCCTTTTAAATTGGTAAAGAGCCTGAACACCAACTTAAAGCAAACATGCCTCCTAGATAAATGTAGTCTAAACAAAATACTTTTCCCCTTTTAATATCAAGGTTTACAACTGATAAAAGTCCAAAGTACCAAGGGTTGTGTTTCTTTCAAATGCAAAGAAGAAACGATTGTACAATGTGATTGACATAAGAAAACAATTTAAAGATATTTTCTTTTTTTTCAGATTCTACTGCTATGTTTGCCAAACTATAAATGGACTGATAAAATCTGCAGATTATAAAAATATATTGCCTGTTGTATTTATGTGCACTTGCATTCAGTGCTACAGTTCAAAGGCAAGTAGAACTGCATAGCTCCATGTATTAGCCCTAAAGCTTACAAGCTACAACTGGTTGTTCTGGAAGCAATAGAATAAATTTTCTGTAGTCACCATAGAAATAGTATGGAATGTAGTTTCCCCGCTGTTTTGCAATGGCATTTTGGAATAACTGTAATGTAGCCATAGCCTTCACCATTATAAATGGTGCATCAAAAACATACACGTCCTAATACATTTTCAAATAGACAATTTTTCCTTTCCTTCCAGCATTAAACTCCCAACTAGCATTATATTTATATATTACATATAAATGTAATTATATTTACGTATACTATATTATCATATATGTGTTAGATTATATGTAATATATTGTGCTATGACTAAAGAGATGAGCAGGCTGCTCTCCCCTCCACCACCTTCCAGCTTCCATTGTAGCCTATCTTTCAACGGTACTCGAATTACAAACCAGAAAGTTCATGAAGGAAAACACACTCATATTTGAAGAAATGAGAGTATATATTCTGGCAGCCTACACTATGTCATCTCTTCACAGGACGAACACAAATTCACTAATAAATATAACTGTCATGATTTTCAAAACCAATACATTAAGACATCTCTGGATTGATTTATAGCAACTATCTAATAGAGAAATCAACTTTTGTTCCTGTTTAGTTTTTAATCTCCGTGAACCAACTTTCTTTTTACAACACCTAGAAGATTAAATCAGTGGGATTATACAATCAAGAAAAAAAATTGTCTTATCAGACATAATCTTAAAGAAAAAAATCCCAGTGCTATCACAGGGCATAGTTAATAACTTAAAATGAACAGGATAATTAATTAGGCATTACTGAACAATTTAATTTATGTTACTAAAAAAAACATTCAGACTATTTCTCTGATTTGTGTCGGGTCTTGTTCCATTGAAATCAAGTGTTAAAAGAATAATTCAACTGTGAATAGAATTAGGTATTAAGGCAGTTAAGAAGATTCACTTAGGACTGTTTATTTACATATTTGATAACTTTGCAATACTGTAAGCTACTGAGTATACCTTCTTTATATACATTCTCCAGGTGTCTTACACAACTTATTTTTCAAATACAACTGTGCTGTTGGCTTTGGAAGATGGCAGGTTGGGATGAGGTTTTGATCTTGGGTTGTTTTGTTGGGGTTTAGTTGGGGTGTTGGTTGGTTGGGTTTTAAACTCAAAAACAAAGGTAGTATGGAAAGGTGGGTTTCAATACGTTGAATCACCTATGTTGATTCATGCTGAATCACCTGATGAGTATTGAAAGGGGACAATATAGAGTAAGAAAACTGCATGATCAGTTTACACAGGATACTAGCTTTAGAAGTCATAAATTGAAGAACACACAGACTTCTCAAGTGCTAGATTAAAAGCTTTAACATCAAATCTTATCATCACTTTGAATTACTTCACTGCACAAAGTCAGAGAACCTCTTTCTAAAAGAACCCTGTCATTTCTTTCCTCCTCATAAGCAGTGCCAGTTTTCCAATGGTCTTTTGACAGTATAATCATTCAATTCAATCTGAAAAATTCTATAGTACAATGGTAATTTTCTCTCACTTTCTTTTTCTCCCTTTACACTGTCAATTCAAACCACCTGCTGTAAGCGTTGATGTGGAACAGCTTAGTATCACTTCTGAAATTAGTACCAGTCCCCAGTTAAATACCTGGCACATTCAGTGTAGGACAGACACTGTTAATGGCACATAAATCCATCAGATGCATTACTTGAGCAAGTCTCTTTCCAAACCATTCAGAGAGCATCATGCTGGTATCGCTGCACTAAATTTAAAAATCAGCCTGAGAGGCATGATTTGAGGAAGGAGGAGAGAAAAACATAACCACAGAACCTATGTGTTAAAAACAGAACTTCATAGAATCATAAAATGGTTTGGGTTGGAAGGGACCTTAAAGATCATCCAGTTCCAAGCCCCCATGTCCTCAGCAGGGACACCTTCCACTAGACCAGGTTGCTCAAAGCCTCATCCAGCCTGGCCTTGAAGACAGCCAGGGATCGGCATCCACAGCTTTCTCTGTCCAACCTGGTCCAGAGCCTCACCACCCTCTCCGTGAAGAATTTCTTACTGATATCCAATCTAAATCTACCCTTTTTCAATTTAAATCCATTACCCCTTGTCCTGTCACTGCAGGTCCTTGTAAAAAGTCCCTGTCCAGGTTTCTTGTAGGACCCTTCAGGAACTGGAAGGCTGCAGTAAGGTCTCACAGAAGCCTTCTCTTCTCCAGGCTGAACAAGCCCAATTCTTGCAGCCTTTCATCACAGGAGAGGTGCTCCAGCTCTCTGATCATCTTCATGGCCCTCCTCTGGACTCGCTCTAACTGCTCAATATACTTCTGATGTTGGGGGCCCCAGAGCTGGATGCAGTACTCCAGGCAGGATCTCAACTTCTAGTGATTTTCCATTAAATTTCTATGAATAATCTATTAAATATATTAGGTAGTTTCCTATAATGTTCCTATAGCAACATTTTAATAGTGTCACAGAATTGTTTAGGTTGGAAAAGACCTCCAAGATCACCAAGTCCAACCATTAACCTAGCACTGCCAAGTCCATCATTAAACCATATCCCTAAGAAATTTTTCCTAATATCCAATCTAAACCTTCCCTGGTGAAACTTGAAGCCATTTACTCTTGTTCTGTCACTTGTTACTTGGGAGAAGAGACTGACAGTCACGTCGCTACAACCTCCTTTCAGTTCCCTCAGTCGCTCCTCATAACACTTGTGCTCTAGAGCCTTTACCAGCTTTGTTGTCTTTCATGTAGTGAGGAACCCAAAACTGAATACAGTCTCGACGTTCAGCCTCACCAGTGCCAAGTATAGGGGGACAATCACTTCCCTAGTCCTGCTAGCCACACAACTTCTGGCTTGTATCAGAAATAGTGTGGGCAACAGCACTAGCAAAGTGATTGTATTTATTCAGATACATGAGTGACACTTAAAAATACATTTTAAGGTATAAAGAATGCAAAAAGAATTTTGCACCATTTTCAATTAGCAGAAGAGAATTCATGATACAATATAGAATTTTATTTCTTCTTATATTCTAACACTGGGTTACAACAATATGTACTAACTTCTATCACTTAAACATATAGAAAAGGCTAATAAATCCAATACCTTACAAATCCATCAGTTCTCCTGGCCTATTTAGCTCAGCAGGTAGGTCCGTGTGCATGAGTCAGGCAGCAATGATGAAAGGCATTTACTATAGACTCCTCACAGGGTCGTCAATGGACAACCTGTACAAGATTTATGCTTTAAATAATAAATGAACTAAACACCTTGAAGTAATTGGCTGTGTGAAGCCTCACGCTAGGCCAGATAGCATGTCTGTACAAAGTAAAATAAGATTAAATAATAAATGAATGGTGCAAAGGTTTTCTAACCAAACTAATTCTACATGATTTTTTTAAGTCCAAGTTGTTCATGAGTTGAGATGCTTTCATCATTTCATGCTGGTGTCATCAGGCCAGTCTCTTTCTTTGTCAACAGTAACTATCTCAGATGTCTGTGTTCTTTTGGGAGATGATGTTCAGAACTTGGTGCTGTTCTTCCCTGAGCAAGATAATGCAAACAGGTTACACAACAATGTAACCATGTCAGGAGTTCATCAAATGCTCATTCTCCATTTCAGTTTTGTAAAGAATGAACATATAAAGATTTTGACCACACAGGTAGCAAACCTCTAGAAAACTGGCATCAATTCATTAATCCATTCACAATATATGAAAACTCTTCACTGATGGATTATACTGATAACACAGTCATAGGATTTACCCGCAGTAGTTCTGATGAAGGGATTCAAATCCAACATTTTTTCTTTAATGTTGGCAAGGTTTCCAAAACATCTTCCAGCTGTAAACTAGCATTCTAGCTGACAGCCTTGTGCAGAAATTCTCCCTCTTAAATACGATGCTGCCGGCCATCTCATGTGCAGTTCACAATCACATAAGTCCCTGTTAAAACTACAGCTTTATTATCCATGTAAGTACCAACGTAAAATATTAAAATTAGTTTGCAAAGCCTCTTTTAATATGATCAGGCAGTCTAAAACTAGTTGGAGATACCAATGAGACCAGTGGGTCACAGGGAGTCCACAGCAGATTTGTTTTCTAAAACAAAGCAAATTAATTTAATTCTGTTGTTGGAAGCAAAGCTCGTTATAAAAAACACATATATTAGGCATTCCAGGGAGAAGAAATAGCTTGAAAGTAAAAAAACTGGGAATATATAAACAGTTTATAGGCCACTTCTCAGCTGCTGTAAAACACCTTAGCTCTAGTAAACTAAATAGACTTTCCTAGACTTACAAAAAACAAAGGTCTTGCCCTTTATCTTTAGGGAAGCTACTAAAAGAGGTGCAGGGCACACTTGTCAAGACATTTTATATTTCTGGTTTAAGATTTTGCCATGTCTCTCAAATGCCTGAATCTTAAGACTTACTTATGTCTCCTCTACTTTATAGGTATGAAAGCGTCTTAAGAACACTGAATTAGGAGTGCCTCAGAAATTCCGGTAGGCTTACAACCTCCATCACTCCTCACGCTTTCTGTACAACACTGATTGACATATATCCTGTGGAACGTCTATTCACTGTAAAGCAGCAGTTCCAAGGGTTTCAGTCACAACCTACCCCTGGCCTCACCACCCCACATATGCGAGCTGCTGCTCCAGAGTGGAACAGAAGTAGTCTAGAAGTAATTCTACTACAATTATATTGCTAACAAAAAGAGAAGGAAAAAATGTATCATATGTTTAAATACGGAATACAAAACTTAATACATAAATTTGTTTCAAAGGGCTGTAATGAAGTGTTAAGGCTACCCTTTCAAAACTCATAAGCAGCATTTATGCAGCTGATAATCTAAAGTCCCTGTGACCTTGGCAGCCTTACAGGGGTAATCTTCACATAAGATGCATTATTCTTGAACAATTGCTCTAATGTATTAGGCACCAGCAGACTGTCCTTCAATATTAGGCATGCTTGTCTTTCCACATTCTTATCTCTAAACAAATGTATTTATTAAGGACAAAGCTGGCAGGGTGGGGGTGGGGGGTGGAGGAGGGTGGAGTCGGGAGTGGAAGAGAGAGAAATAAGAGATTATATTCTGTGCAAATATGCACTTGCTTAAGGATTTCTGAGCACAGAGTAAGTCTCAGTGAGTCCTGCTCATAGTGGAGTTAATACATTCATACTTCTGAGGAAGAACTTTCAGGGAAATCAGTAGTTAAAGAATGAACAAGTCAAGCTTGTTAGTGACCCAGATGTAACCCACAAACACAGTAATGGACACCACAGTGACTATAAAGGAAACTTTCTCACATATTTTAAGAGGGCCAGGGCTCTGCCATCTATCTTTCTGTGTCAGATTCATTCATACACTCGTCTCTTACCTACCAAGAGAGTAACAATTTGTGCCAGACATCAGCAGAGTCAAACCTCCATGATCTGAAGAGGGAACAAAGCAAGTTTGTAAGAAAGATTATGACTCTGTCTGACAGCAAATATCTGTGCTCAGAAGTACACATCCTTTGTTGATTTTTTTCCCCAAATGCAAGTCCTTTCCAATCCTATTTCTTAGATACATTTAGAGATCAAAACACTTTGAAAATGATCAATATCTCTTGCAAGGAGGAGCTAGACCAAGACACATCATTACCAGGATAAGTGGAACTACTTATATATCTGTTTAAATAAAATAACTAGATGACTTTCCATGTAAAGCTCTTTGCAAGCATTAATTAATTAACAAATATGTGCCACAGCACTGAGGCAGAAAAAGCTGAAAATCTGAAGGCATCAAGGAACAGAACTGCATTCCCTCAGCTCCATGTAAATCTTGATTATTTCTAAGCAACAGAGACCGTTCAGTTCTCACAGGTTCCTCAGGCCTCTACAATTCTGTTTCTGTTCATGCCTGAAACATCCTCAGTCTCACCCAAGCAAGGTAAGGGCAATATCATTATGCAGCTACCTGACACCTATTTCCACTAACATGGCCTGATCTGATGTGTCCTCAGATCCTGCCTAAATCACATCTCTCTGGCTAGGTTTTGCACAAAATACCACTGCAGTTATGACTTTATTCAAAACCAGAAACTAAAAGAGAACAGCATGTGCTTCTACTCACTTAGAACAGTCATGAAATATAGAGATAGCAGGCTCAATTTCCTCCCTGCCTGAGGGATCAAACACTAACAGCCTACACCCCCATCAGCATCACCCCTTTCAGAGCAGATGGGCACTCTTCATTCCTCCAGCACTCTGTATGAAAGAATCATCATTAATCGGCCAGAGAGAAAGAATCTGTAGACATGCACAGTCTCCCTACTTAGTGATCAGGGCACATACTTGGAAGCAGGCAGGGAGACTCTGATTCTGCTTTAGTCAGTGATTAAATTAGTAGCTAGTATGCAACAAAAGATACACTGAAAAAGCAATCTACAGTATGAACTTGCAACCTCCAAAAGCTACTACAAGATTACTTTTTCCCCTGCATTTGTATTTTTCTGCACATGGATTTTTAAAACATGTATCTAGAAACATAAATTTCTCTAGGCAGGGAAACCCAGCTTTCCCATTGCCGCAGGCTAGACACACCAGTCTTGTGTCACTTGCACAGACCTTTCTACAGGCCACACAGTAGCACCCCTATGTCATGTAGATCAGGTGAAACCTCACAGGCTTAAAGATTGTTACTGAACCTGTGCACACTTAATAGCTGTTGAACAATACACACTGCGATTAACATTTTTATTTCTTTAGCAACAGGGAAGAGTAGAAAGACCCCAAAGTAGAAGGGGATCTTTATGGGAGCCAAACACAGGGCAGGACTGCTGTCTGGACTGCTCTCTCGTTCATCACAAACATAGCAAGTTGATCATTCCAATTGATTTTTTGGCTCTTAAATAACTGGGTCAATGAAACTTAGATACATATACCCGAGGTCGGAATTTTACACTGGCCAGTGATGTTCAAAAACTATTATCTCTGTAGGAAACAGTGACAATACATGGGAGAAAGCATATCCATTTTACACTTCTTTCCAATAATCATTTTCCTTTAGGTTGGTACGTTTCCCATACTAAAATACATCAGACCTATCAAACCAGTGCCAGAGGTCTGCACAAATGAACAGTCATATGCTCATGTCATTAATAAACAACATAGGAATTTCTAGGACCTCTGTAATGTGTACAAGAAGTACACATTTGCTGAAGTACTATGCATGTCATGTTGTTCCTAGTGATTCATAGATCACGTGGAAAAGAGGTTTTGCAAATTGTGCTATTTAAAAAGGATAAGCAATGAATTCTGTACTTATACTACTAAAGGGAAATTTGCAATCATGATACAGCAATGCTAGAAGAAAGGGATATATGTATGATATATTGGCCAGCCTTGACTGTGACTGTTCCTGCAGTGTATGAACTTCTTTATCCAAGGACAACAACATTCACCTTCCCATCTGTCCTGTGAATTTTTTAATGTCTGAGACAGGTGGCCTGTTGGAAACCTAAAACCCTGTGGGTACAAAATATGATTAAAATCTGACGTTAGGCTCTACAATAAAGAAGAGCTCTATCTTTAGTTGAGAATTTGTAACTAACCTGCAAAAATATGTCAAAGGTAATTTGAACTCTACATAACCAAAATCTTTTTAATTCAGGTTCAGCATATGCTATATCAAAACTCTGCTTGCAATCATTTCCCCATAGATCAAACATGTACCTTGATAAGTATACATACTGCTTTCTTATAGAAAAATCTTTAAAGAGGTATTTTAATAAATGTTTCATTTCTAAATATAGCATTAACGACAATAACATGAAAGATTAATAAGTTGAATATTATTTAATAACTTACAGAGCACAATTAATGCATCATAATAAATTCTTAACAATTATTAAAACAAATATCAGAAAACTTCTGAAACAGTATCAAGAATTCAAAAGCTGCTGGGTGTGTAATCTTGTCCCTTTTTGGAAAAGGGGATGGTGATTTAAATGGGTCTTTTATACTTTCAATTATTGCCCAAAAAAAAAGAGCAGGAAGCCTAACTGAAATCTATTTAGAGGAAATTCAGAATTTATGCGGAGTTTAAAAGTTTGGCATAGAATACTAAGTGCTGATTTCTGCAGATAATTAAAATTTAAAATGTTAAATAATTTATCTTCTTGTAAATAATTAAGGAGATTTTAAAAAGGCAAGCAAGAAAATGTGGCATGTGACTATATTGTGTATTAATCAGAAACGTTACATATTACATATGGACTAGAGTTTTCTGTCTGGTTTTCATAACAATGTGGTAAAAGGAGAAATTAAAAAAAAAGAATTCAAATGATTCCAACAGATTTATATATATTCAGTGAAACTCAACTAAAGCTGATTTACATTCTGGTCTAAAACACATGAAAAGGGCCCTGCAAGGCAAACCTGATATATGACTTTCCAGTGATATCAAAACAAAAGACATTGAAACTAAACTATGAAATCTCATTCCAGGGTATCCTCAGTTAAACCTACACACTTGCAAAAGAGTCTGTAATATCCAGAGGTTGATTCTCAGGCTATGACATTTACCAGCCGTACAGCTGTATAACTCCCCTGACTATTGTGAGCTATTTTTGATATGCACTAAACTAAAGAATCAAATCCAACAAGGTAATGTGGGAATTACCACAAATGTGGGAAAATATTTAGGGTCTGATTCAAAGCTAGGGCCTGTACTTTTCTCTGGCTTTTTACCTAATTTTATAAGCCATTTTTAGGATAAAGTTCTCAAAAAGGAGACTGTGCAAATTCATAAATTGTTTGCAAAGAGTTTTAGATGCTGCGTGCTGTCAGGGTAGATTATTTTGTTTAAATAGTGATACAGGTCGTTTCACTGGCTCCAGCAATAGAAGGGCTGGCTAGAAGAGTTAAGAGGAGGTCCCATCTCTCCTTCTCCCACCATCTACTAGCACAGCCTGCAAATCATGCATTCCATATTTTATGATATGTGAAAGGCCTATATCCTCCCTTGCACAGAAACCTTATATTTGTACATGATTATTAATTTCATTACATTAATTTGTAGTTTAATATTTCTACCATTTCCCACTTTTCCTTACCACATAATTTACCCATAATGTCTTATGTGATGCTTTTTGAACTAAAGTTCAGTTCAATTGTTGGAAGTAATCCCTTCAACAACATGTGCAAAATCATGCAATTCCTTTTTTAATGAAAATACAAGTATCATGAATTATGCACCAAAACCCACATGCCCTGTTTATGCTCTTCTACTAATATACGGTAGCTTTGCATTTACACCATATGGCTGAAATAATATATTTGGGGCCCATATAGAGGCAAAGGTTCCAGTGAAAGGACAGAATTCTTAAACAGCAAAAGTAGCCATTTTTTTTCCTTGAAGCTGAAAAGGTTAAAAAGAATGTCTGGCTCAACTGAATCCAACAGAAAATAATTCTAGCAAAATGAGAAAGGAGTAACTAGATTTAAGAAGCAACTCAGATTCAGAGAATATTAATCAGAATACTTTTCACTCTGCTGTTAGTAATTAATCACAAAATTTTAATAATAGGATGGTTGGTATTACTATGTGCAAGGAATAACAACACTATTTCCTCACCCTGAAAAAGATGCCAATTATTCATGTGGAAATCTAGAATCACGGGTAACAGCAGTAAAGAACTCAGGTGATAGGAGGTAACAGGAAATACAGAGGATATAGCTGATAGCTAGGAAATAATCATTTCTTGCAAAAAAGTTACAGAACATCCCAATAGGAGATCATCTTACATAAATAATTTTAAACCAGCCCAAGAACTTTAAAATTAAATTAACATATTATGGGGGAGGGGGTGTGTAAACCCAGAATAGGCATAAAGTGTCATATATTCAAGCCTTAAGTGCATCCAGCAACAAAAACCTCAGTCTGAGATTGCTTCCACAGTGAGTCCTTCCAGTTGGCAATGGCATGTAGTTCTAGGAAATGTAGAACACCTCCAATTCCCTTCATCTTCAATATATAGCATAACCCGAAGGGAGATCTGCAGGTGTTCAATTCCACTTGGTATTCGTCTCTGAGCATCGAGTAAGCAAGACAAGAAAAAAATACAAAGGGATCAAAATGTTTGGGACTTAATATTTCTTCACATCTTACTTTGTTATAGGAAGTATAAGACTGAGAATGTATTATTTATTCAGCGCAAACAAGCTTATTTATGTCACAGAAATTGTATCACGTAACTTTTTTTTTTCATCACCACACAACTGCAGTTTTGAAGGAATCAGAGAATACCTCCTAAAGTTTCAAAGGCCACTACAACCTTCTGTCAAGTTCTTCCCAAGAAAACAGTATTGTTTCCTCTTCTTTATCACAAATGTAATTCACCCAGGATATAAAGAACTAATTCCTTAGTCTTCTGCAGCACCACACACTGTGTCTGCAAAAGTACTACCTCTACGTTAGCTGAAAAATTATAGTGTGACATAACATATACATCATGCCATGTCTACATAAAAACCATGACTATGTTTTACTTAGAATCTATGAAGCAAATCTCCTTTTTGTCTGCACTCATCTATTTAAAAAAAAAAAAAATGTTATAGTGTTATTTGCTATTTATTTAAAAGAAAAGATTGTATTTTAAAAATATTCTGGATACTATATATTTAAAGTAGACCATGCATTAGAACTCATAATTGTCAGGTACAGTACCAATGGAATGACCTTAGACAGATGCAATTGTGAAATTCAGAGATGTGAGAAAACCACCACTTTTCTGCTACTTCTTGCAAAAAGGAGATATTTTGCAGATCCCTTATAAAGCCAGGAACACTTTTCAGCTATTGCTGACCTACCAAAAATGATCATATGAAGGCAAACGCCTTGGGAGTATGTAGCATCAGCCAATGAAAGCAGGTTTTAGCATTACATGAAGAAAAAAAAAAAAAAATCACTTTGAATTGCTTCAACCATCTGATTCACAGGCTTACTTCTAGAATGAGTTGCTATCAGTGCCAGTGGTTATCTAACTACAGTTCCAGCAGCACTGTAGAACCACATCTTTACCACTATGACTATACTCCAGTGACATGCAAAACAGGAAAAAAAACCCCACATGAAAACTTGCTTATTTTCTAAGCATACAGCCATCACCCTGCTTGGCTGTTCTCCATCTGTCCCAGAGCATATCAGTATTAAACATCCAGAGACCACTAGCTTGCTGAGTGGGTTTACAGCAGGTCACTTCTGGAATTTCAGGCTGCATTTGGCCTTAGTCAAATAGCTTTTTCTATTTCCTTCAACTTCAAAATGCAGATGCTCCTAACAGCTTTTAAGGTGTCTTGCTCTCTTTATCACTTTTGTCCCTTGCTCTGCTCAGCTTCCCTGGACCTCCTCATTTCTCTGCTCTTGCAAACCAGCAAATGAAATAAACCTAAGCTATTGGGAAAGAGGAAAGTTTTAATTCCTG
>NW_010247985.1:76006-76672 GCF_000690775.1 Eurypyga helias
AAGGTTTCCTGGATTTATGAATTACTTTTTGACATATTTTTGTAAGCCAAGTAAAAAGAAAACTGAAATCTGAAGTGGAATTTGCTCCTTGAAGGACAGAGGAATTCAGTGAGCACCTACAGTGCAAATGACAACACTTGTGGGAGAAGCAGAGAGAAAAACAACTCGAAAAGAAACACACTGATTAAGCACAAGACAGCCAAAATGCAACAGCAGAGGAAGAGACTTCCCCTGAAAGAAATGTCCCAGCAATCATCCATTTATAGGGTGGTCCAAGAGTTCAGAGGATGGTCAGAGATGCTTTAAACAATGTCCGCTACTGTTCTTGCTCTGGTAACACTGTGTGTAGCAAATATTGCCAAAAACACAACACTACGCTTTCCAAGCTTCCTTTCTTTTTTGTGCTGCCCAGATCACGTATTACCAAAAGCATGTACTGTTCTTCCTTGTTGCTGCCTACATGTGTGTAAGTCATATGCTAACATCTGAACAAAGTCTTAGCATCTCAAAACCCTTAACTGTTTTCCTTTAATTTAAATAGGCCTGTGCTCTGATAGGCCTCATTTATTTGACTGCTGTCCAATGATGCTACAGTGAAAGAAAACCATTTCTCCAAGACATTATGTGGGCTTCATATGGGTTATGTGTTCAGGTTGACTTTTAGGG